>NW_009629809.1:85887-90799 GCF_000690535.1 Cariama cristata
ATGAATGCATCAGGGGTTCTGGCATGCACCTGAGATCCAATGAAAAGCTGCAATCCCATGTCCTTCATGAAAACCCCACAGCTAGCATAAAGCACAGATACTACTGCTAACAAATCTTCCTGTTCCTATTTCAAACCCTGGAAAAAACACAGCATTAGATATGTGGCGATGGTGAGAGTCATGCAGTGCTCACAAACACAATTAGAGAGATCACCACTACCTGGAGGGTCTGGACTTGCTGGCCTGAGGCGGATGCCACCTGGGCCTCAGTCTGCAACTGGACAGCAGTGACACCACCCTGCTGCTGGGAATAGGAACAGGAATAGCTTGAAACATGGAAATGCACAGCTCTGACAAGAGACGACGACACTTTGCTGGAAGAGGGTGAATTTAAAATTCATACACACTGCTCTTGGAACATAAGGAATGCGAATACGTTTAGCAAACCTAAGAATGGAATACCAACAAAACTGCATATAATACTGACAGGCTTCAATATCCCAAACAAAAATCACTTACAGAGAACATGAGAGATTATTTTGCAGCATTTAAAGTCTCCGCTTTGGTGTTTGAGACTGCTACCTTTCTGCTTAATGTTTCCTTTTGCTGCCCAGGTTCCTTTCTTGCAAGGGGTTCCAGATTTTTGTCAGACTTGTTAGTTACAATAAAGGCCATAAATTCCTTTCTGCACAGAATAGCAGCACAGATGACAGTCTAAGCTTCATCTGTGTCACCTCTGCATCAATGTCCTCCCACCACTGACCCTGAAGGACAATCTTGAGAGGTTGCAAGGGCAGTTAAATCTAAAAGCCTTTTCTATCTTTAGCCTCTTTAGTAAGAGTCCCAAAATAATCTGTGTTAACTGTGTTAGCATTTGGGAGATGAAGAACATCTCTCTACTAAAAGCTGTAGTACAACAGGCCTGTTAAAAAATTTATTTTAGAAAAACATTTCACGTCAAATACAACACAGGCTTTAAGAGCACCTACTAAAAAGGAAACAAGCCAAGGTATGTTTTTACCTCCCTTTTACCTATGAAGTGTCAATAAAACCAAATATATCTTTGGTTATCTGTGGGAAACAGGTATTTCTGATAATTCTTAATATATAATTTTTTAATCTTGAGTACAATCTTGTTCTGACTGAAAAAGTCAACTTCAACTAAATTTAGTGGAAGCAGCTAGTCCCTGCTGTCAAGCACTCAAATAGGCTGATGACAAAGCAAAGCATATCTCACTGAAAACATGATCCCACTGTGGCTCATTCATCTGCATGACAAACTAAGAAACTCCTCTTGCCTTGAACTAGAACAAATATGAGATGCAACAAAAATTCGGAAGCAATACAGCTCATCTGAAAACGCATTACTATATCTGAATGGGTGAAGCTTAACAAGAGTAAAAATCTGAACCCTTAAAAAAAACCAGCCCTACTCATCTGTGCCGCATTATAACATGAACTTCTTTCTGGAATGGATGAATTCACCCAAAGTTACATGTTTTGTTGCAGTTCTGTACTGTGTGTTCATTTTGATCCACCCATAGTCCTAAAACAAAGCATCTGAATAAATACTTCTTTTGAGAAAGCTAGAGAAAGCCTCTACGGGCTTGAACAAAACCTATTTTAATTTTCGGGGGAATCTACATTGTTCCTTGTGGATGACTGACTGTTTCTATTAATATTCTACTTCCTCCATTTTCAGAGAGGATTTGTTACTTTCCTCATGTCACTACCAGTTTGCAAACTCCCTACTACACTGAAATTTGGTAATTTGTATACCTGCAATTTTATTAATTTAATTTTATAGTAAGTATTTTTTAAAAAACATATTTATTCTGACTTCAAGTCAAGTCAGATCACTGAGCACTGATCAGGTGACAAAAGTCAGGTAAACACATATCCAGACAGTATCATGAAGCATCTTGCTCATTCTGTGAAACTCTGAGAAGTACAAAAAGATTTGTAACTCAGCCCTGGCAATGCCAGCTCACGCGTTACCACTTTCCATACCTGCTGCTGAATCTGTCCAGCCTGCACAACGATCTGCTCTGTGGAACTGTTACTATTTGCTGTGTACTGCTCCATAGTGCTTCAGTTCCAATACGGTAAAAGGCACACCTCAGTCTGTGTATCTGGCAAGGCAAGTTAAAAACACATTTGATTATTATCCCAAGGTTTGAAGATTAATATTATGTTACAGTAGCTGAAAAGCAAACCATCCACTGACACTGAGGTCAGAATCACACAGTAAGAGCCGCTGTTTAATCCAGGACCTACCTCTTTCACAACACTGAGCAACAAAACTAGAACGGTAATTCCAAGAACACCTAACTTGACTGAGAAGCAAAACGTATCTCCACCTCAATTCTGTCATTATCTTCAGTGATTCAAATAGTAGCTATGAACCTGTTTCTCTTCCTGTTTTACCCCTCAAGGCTGCATATTCTGGGCTACAGACAGTTACCAACACGGCATATTGGTGGAAGAGAGAGGTTTCATTGCTAAAAAACCTCACAAAATACAAAATTCAAGTGTAAAACCAAACTACATTTCAAGAATTCAACAAAGAAAGTGAAACTGGCCCTCCTTCCCCAACCAGGAAGCACTCCTTCCTCGTAACTCTTTCTTTTCTTCCTACTTTCATATATTTTGAAAATAACTAGCAGACTTCTCACTGCCTCCATCGGACCCTTGCCTACACATATGAAGACCACACTGTTGAAATAAAATACTCAGTTCCATTACCTCCTTCTCCCTCACATTTCTGCTCAGTTGATCAACAAGGGAAGAATTCTTACTATTACTTTTAATGAGGTATTTGATTTATGCTACGACTGAACAAGTACCTGCTCCATTAGCAAAAAAGCAGGCTGTAGCTTTAATTGTGGAAGTCTAAAGCAACAAAAAACCAGGCTCCTTCAGTTTTCAAAGAAATCCACACAAAATTTAGTCACAACTTTAACAGTTGCTGTGGTTACTACTGTAATGACACCTCTCATACTTCCTGCTCTTTAAGACATCCTTTGTACTTCAGTGTCTTGCATTTATCTTGGGAACACTTCATTTTTTCATTAGCTTACTCCACACTGTGGCCTAAGAAAATACACAATGTTTTTACATTTTGTTGTTTTCTTGCACATTAACACCAAATGCTGCTTACCTACAAAAATAAACGATTAACCAGTATGTATTATGACAGACCAGAAACATGTTCATTATAGGGGGCATAATCCTCAGCCATAATAATGTAAGAACCTTCTCAGTCCCTATCAGATCTTTTGTTCAGAATAAGGATGTAATGATGCTAACCCTGGAGATCACAAAGATAATCTGAGTCACAGCACTGAAAGGCATTACATTTTACTGCAATTTTAACTCTATCCTTGGTCAATCTACCAAGTTTCTCACAGCCTGACAGAATAAAAGAGATATTCTTTCTGAAGACGATGCTGTATACCAAGGTTCTCATTTCAATTTTGCACTGTATACTTGATTTCTGCCCTAAATGCCTGTGGGCCTGTCAGAAAACAGCTCCCACATTTCATTCTTCAGGGAACTATTTCAATAGCAAGCACAGGATGCCAGTAAACTGTATTTGCCAAAAGTTCTCTGGCTTCCTTGACGCTGCAACCAAGAATCAAGTACAGGCATACCTCCACTTGGGAATGCTCCTTCACAGACCCCCATATCAAGCCCCTGTCCTGTTTACTTAAAATATTAGCAGAACTGGAATCCTAACTCTCTACCCAAGCTGTGGCTAGCCAAAATTACAAACAGAAGATTTTACACATGCTTGACTGTGAACCTCCAAGGGATTATTTCATTCCTTTCATTAAAACACAGAGCACCGGCATGACTGTACCAAAGTTAAATTTCAAAGATCAGTGATTTACCTCAACGGCACGCTCCTCCCACAGCTGATCTCAGCAGTTAGCTCCTCCTCACCAGGCCCTTGTGTCCCCCAAAAATGACTTACTGTTCTAGTGCTATCAGCATATATCCATATATATACACACACACACATATATATATATAGTTGAGGCTATAGAAGCTACATCAACAGTTCCCTCAGGAAATTAGCTACGTTAAGAACAAACTAGTGTGATAAACTGCACTAGGGCTTCAGCTAGCTTGAAAGCATCGTTTTTAAACGTGTTGCATCCTGAAGCAATGTTACTAAATTGGCAGAAGTTTCTAGAGCAGACCCTGTCAATCTACCCATGTGATTGCTGTCCTCTAAGGACACCAGCGGAGGGCAGACACCCACGAGAAGCGATGGACAGGATTTAACAAAACAGCAGCACAGACAGGCCACAGTCTTATCGCTCTCCCACTGTTCAGCAGAATAAAACATGTGGTACCCAAATTTTGTTCCCGACCTCCTTATCAAACGTGCAAGTCAGTGCGTTCACCCAGGGACGTCTTTATTTTACTGCAGAAAGCCTCAGACCTGGGGGTTTTCTCGGCGGGCAGAGCACACTGCGCTGTGCTCAGGCAGACGAGGCAATGCCCTGCAGCTCATGGAGGAGACAGCAGGGTAGCACCGGGGCTCCTCACAAAAAGGGCAGCTTCTCCTCACAGAGGAGCACGTGCTCGGCGACATTTGGCGTCCAGGTGCGTTTACGGGAGGGGAAGCGCGTAGAGCCGCTTCACCGGCACGCTGGCAGCCCCGGGGAAGAGGAAGGGGGGCAGCCACCTGCCCTTGGCGCACACTGGACGCCCCAGCTCGCCCGAGCAAGGCGGGGAGGAGGAGAAGGAGGAGGGGGAGGAGGAGGAGGGACCTGCCCTTGGCGCACACTCGACGGCCTCCCCCCCCACCTCGCCCGAGCAAGGCGGGGAGGAGGAGAAGGAGGAGGGGGAGGAGGAGGAGGGGCAGCCCGGGCTGCCCGCGGCCCATCTGTCAGCAGGGCCG
>NW_009629810.1:0-626 GCF_000690535.1 Cariama cristata
CCTCCCCCAGCCACAGCGGCTGTACCAGTACAATACAGACGTAAGTTGTAATAAGGGAGGTTCAAGTCAGGCGGTAGGAAAGCTTCCTACCAGGCAGAGCAGCAACGTACTGGCCTTTGGCAAACTGAAGCGTCTCCATCCCTAGGGGTCAAAGAAGTTGTTTACTGAAAATAAAACTAAATTAAAATAATCTGTAGGTAAAGAAAGTCTGGCCCTGGGGAATAAGAAGGGGCTAAACGATCCGTCTCAGGCCCAGCAGGCTGTGTTCTGTGGGATTCGTAGGATGTTTTGTATTTTAAAGGAAGAAATTGAAGCCAAATCATGCTGATTATTACAAAATGTTAGCTGGTCTTTGTGGAAGAGCCTGTCGTGGAAAGGAGGGGAAAAGCCGGTGTTGGAGCCAGCTCAATGCAAAAAAAAAAAAATTGTGGGGAATTTAACGTTTAAAGTAGTTCTTTAATCACCAGATTTTAATTTAATCACCAGAGCATCTTGTACAAAGGTCTTGCAGGCTTGGAATATTTCCGAGTGCCTCCCTTTTTGCCCTTGCTTCTAGATATTAAAAAATAGTATCTGCTGACAATGTCTGACGATGGCAACGTGGGTTGTGGGATTGGGAATGAGTA
>NW_009629810.1:705-956 GCF_000690535.1 Cariama cristata
TCAGCTCTGGGGTTTACACGGGTCTTACTGGAGTGGAAAGTGTGTGGGCAGCCCCTCGGACCGGAGCAGCACGGGGAGAGGGCATTGCCTCTGCCACCCCGTAATAGCATCCTAAAGTCTCTTCTGCATCCCCAGCAAACGCCCAGCTCTTTGGGGGTGTGAAGGCGAACACCACGTGGCTCTTTGCGGGGGTAAAAGCTTTCCGAGCTGCAGCAACTCGTGCCCCCGATGCTGACGGGCTTCCCCTTGAC
>NW_009629810.1:1032-1935 GCF_000690535.1 Cariama cristata
GCCACCATCAGCCTCTGCGTCAAGTGCCACCTCTCCGGTAAGGTCCTGCCTGTGTGCTTTGGGGTCCTGCCTATGTGCTTTGGGGTCCTGGACACTTGCTTTGGGGTCCTGGACATGTTCTTTGGGGTCCTGCCTGCATGCTTTGGAGTCCTACCCACATAGTTTGGGGTCCTGCCAGCAGCCCTGGGCTGGGCTGGGGGTCACGCTGGGCAGACCCTTTCCTCTTGAGTTGTCCCCTGCGGGTGGGTTTGGTTCTGCTCAGCCATGTGCCAGCTTGGGGAGCTTTGTCCTTTGTGGGGATGCTCCCAGCAGCTCGAGCTGGGAGGGGTTTCTGCTGGTGGCCAGGGAGAAGCTGGGTGAGGGGGAGGACCCCCCCCCCCCCAATTCTGCAGCACCCCTTCCCCAGGGTGGGTGCAACATCGTGGGCTGCAGACCCCTCTCCGTGGTCACCGTGGTGGGTGGCTTTGGGACACCCCACACCCTCCAAATGCACAAATCCTGCGAGGGCTGTGGGGCAGATGGGCAGGAGGAGGGCAGGCACGGAAGGAGGGTCTGGGGGATAACGTCACCTATACATGAAATACAAAGAGAGTGGGGTGAGCACCAACCCCAGCGGGGGTTTGAGCCCACCTCTGAGCACCGGGTGGGTTTTACGGGGGGAGAGAGGCTGCAGTTTGGGGACAGGAATGGCTGGCTTGCTCGCTTTGCGGTGTCTGAGACAAATACTACAATTTAAACATGGTTTAAAAAAAGAAAAATTCATCAAAACCCTATCGCAACTGCTGCACGCCACCTCCTCTGTCCTCTCTTGCTCCTAGTTGAAGAAGTTTTGTGAATGTGTTTTATTGATCTTTCTGATCTTTAACTCCCAAAACATCCTTTTCTAAGAGTTGTTTTTTTTTT
>NW_009629810.1:1961-5766 GCF_000690535.1 Cariama cristata
GCGGAAGCAGCGAGGAAGGGGGAGGAGCCAGTAAGTTGCTTTTCACCATCACGTTTCTCCCAAAAACAGCTCCCCCGGGGTGAGATCCCGGCTAGAGCCAGACCTGCTCCATGCCTCACAGCTGAAATCTGGATTTATATAAAAGAAAATAAAATAATCCCAGACTGGGGTGTGCAGGGCGGCGTTCCCCAGCCCAGGGTGCTACTGATGGGGTAATGCCTTTACAAACAATAATCCAAAATGAAACTGAAGCTCTGACCGTGATGCCTGTGAGTCATTAACTAGTTGGAAAGTGATCTGGGAGAATTGGAAGGACAAGTCCTTATCCTGTCCCGTCGTGCCCCGAGATGAGGTAGAGAGGTCGGTAACTTCATAAACGAGCCCCTGCCCTTGGCTGGTGCTGGTGGGACCCTGGGCCAGAGCAACCACCGACCTGCGGCATAAGCATCGAAGGAAATGCATTGTACGCACAGACGCACACCTCCTTATTTCCTTCAGCAACAGACAAACCACAGCTAAATGATAGAAAGACAAAAAAAAACAAAAACAAAAAAACACCCAAGGTGGTTTGTAACCTTCGCTATAGGAGCAGACGTGATGCAAAGGGGCTCAGCAAAGGCCTCCGTGGGGTCCGGGTGTTTCCTTCTGCCCCGCTTGCCCGGGACGGGGGACACGGTTTTGGTGTGGTCCATGGCAGAGTGATGGAGAAGCCAGCGCAGGCTCCGTCCTCCGCAGGCTCGTACTGAATCGTCCTGATTTCTGGAAATTTATGCCGGGATGAGGTGGTTTGACTTCAGGCTCATGGTATCGTGTGCTCTTTTTAGAGATCTGTTTGGGGTTAGTTAGGGCTTTTGGCAAGCAAAGTGGTTTAACTCGATCCATTTGCAGGCTTTGCAAAGGGGTGCTTTGACACTTCGTCTCCCCGCCAGCCCTGTGCTGGGAATGCCGGCTTGGGACGGGGGCAGGGGGTGACCCGAATTAAAAGATGGGGGGAAAGGGACACTTTCACGGTCCCAAAATCAGCGTTAGTAAGTGTCTGTATGCACCTGCAGTAGAAGAGCCGTTGAATCCTCTTGTGCTTTGAAGAGCAGCTCTCCTGTGAACTGAAAAGTAAAGAGGTTACCGGGCACGTACGCTATTTTTATTGTTGATCACGTATGTTATTTTTTTTCAGTTTGATGTTAAGGGATGTTGGGAGGGGCAGGGACAGCAGCGGAGGTGAAGCAGTGGGGTTTGAAGCCATTTCATGGGTGAACACCCATTTTTTTGTGAGTGAAAATGCTCTTCTGGCTTTAACCGGTGCCTAAAGTGTCAGAGTAGGAATTATCCTTAACGATGTTTTCCCCATCCCTGGGTCCTTCCCTTAGCTGATGTTGCCCGCTCTGCCAATGGTCCATAAGCACGTCTTGACTTTAAAGGGTCAAAGAAGAGTCCGGCAAACTGCTCCCAGCTCTTACGGGTCCTGCAGGCCACGCTGAGCGATGCCCCGCGGCATTTCACCGAGGCCAGCGCGGGGGCTGAGCTCTCTTCCCTCCGCTCCCCAGACAGGGAGGTCTCTTGCAGCTCTTTTCCTTGTCATAGACCCCACAATTCAGCCGAGGTTGTACCTTTATTTTTTTTTTCCAGGCTTGAAAGCCAGCGGAGGTTTGAGGTGATTCGGTCCCATTCCAGTGAGTATGAACGCTGGGCGGTGGGGGTCCTGCATGCACAGAACAGGGGGGAAAGTAAAAATAAAAGGGTCACCTTGAAGCCAGGCGGTGAAATGATATGAGACCGAGATTGTCAAAGCCACCTTAGATGCTTCTAGGGATGTGAATTCCAAGCTCCAGGGGGAAAAAAAAAATAATTTCCCTTTGCATTGAAAATAAATCACTAAAGCAATCGAAATGCAACGCCTGATTAACTGGGGCTCTTCAAAGGGCTCTGCTCACCTTGCGAAAACGACGGTGTGGGTGACCCCGAATCGATAGGAGTGACTCATTTATCATCACCCCCTTCCTGCTGCCTGCAGCAAGCTGGGTTAGGCGCTGACCTTTGGGGTTTTATCCTGAAACGAGCTGCTGACGGGGTCTGCCCTAAATGTCACCGTCTGCCGATGGGCTCTGCGGCGCCGCTCCTTTCCCTGCGACCTTGTGGGTCTCAGCCCCATAACCTCCCCGACGAGTCTTTGCTTCAGCCCAGCCCGCCCAAAGCTCACGACGTACCGATGGGTCTCGCAGTGTGAAGGGAGGGGTGCTGAGCGGGGGAGAGCCCCCCCCGAATCGAGCGGGTTTGGGGGAGAATAGGCAATCAGGCAGCAGTTGGGATTGTGACCTCCTCCGGTGTGTCCTTCCTCTGCCGTCTGCACAGACACCAGCTTTTCCTCTATTTGTTTCCCATTTTGGCCATTTATGAACTTTCAAGGAATGATTTGGGAGCTATTCTGGGATGCATTACAAAAATGCTTGTCCATACTGGGGAGTCCTCTCTGGTGGATGCTCTGTGCTCGGGGAAATATCTGCTGCTGCCCTAATACTGAACGCCCTGTTTCGTTCTTGGTGCTAGCTACAACCCGAAGGCTGGAACAAATTAGGGAACCTGAAAACTTATCGATAGCAAGGTAAGTAAAAACGCCAAACAAAATCTAACTGTAGAGCCAAGGTTGGATGAAGTTCACCCAATATATGGGAATGCTTGGGATTTGGGATTGGGTTCTGGACCCTATAGATGTGGCTTGGGCTACACTTAGAATCACAGAATGGTTTGGGTTAGAAGGGACCTTTAAAGGTCATCTGGTCCAACCCCCCTGCAATGAGCAGGGACATCTTCAACTCTGTCAGGGTGCTTAATTTATTGATGGTCAATAGAGGGTTCAGACTTTTTCTGGATTTTCTTCAGTCTGCCTGCATTCTACTGGCAACCGTTTAAATCGACCCCAAGGAAATGAGCTGTGGCTGTACATAATAGGTACATCATGAAAAAGAAACGGCCGTTCTTTGCTTATAAGCAGTTTGACACAAGAAATCCCCTTCTCCCCATCACCAAAACCCCCAAGAACTACATAGCCACAATAACTCTGCTGCAATATTCAGGCATAATAATTTCCATCTTGGGATTTGACCCCAAACTCTTCATCTCCCGTTGCTCGATGTGTGTCCTATTATAACCTCGCAGGGAGGTTTCACGGATGATCCTTCTGGCTTGGTCATTGCTGTGGTTTGTAACCCCTGGTACGGTTTGCTCAGATCTGGGATTTTAGCTCCCTTTTCTCTCTTTCAGGAAAACCACCAAGGAGCTCGGCATCTCCCATCACGCTGGATACGGTGAGCATCTCCCCCGGGACGGGCACTGGTTCAATGCTCTCCCTGTCCACGCAGCCACAGGGGAAGCATCTACTGCAAAATTTATAACTGGGGATGTTGCAAATCTTAGCTCGTTTGTGTAGGTGCCAGCTGGGAGCTCCCACCGGTTTTGGGAAGACGGAGCCCCTGAGAGGCTGGATACTGACTGCCGGACCCCGGGCAGGGCATGGGGGGGGGTTATGCTGGAAACAAGCTGGGCGATGATAAAATTCACTCCTGTTATTAGCACCTACCCACAATGCTGCATAACGATGCTTAATAAGATCTAGCCTGGGTCTGAATTTAAAATCCATTTATTTAAAATCCATTGCTCCTCCTGTTACAGCTGACCAGCCCTGGGTAGAGCCACAGGGCCAGATTATTTAAAATATCACCCCTGGCTGTCCCCATACCTCTGCCCTGGGGTGTCCAACCTTGCAGCCATCTCCCCCGGCCCTGAGCAAAGAGCTGAGCCGAGGCAGAGC
>NW_009629811.1:0-245 GCF_000690535.1 Cariama cristata
ACCCGCTTCTCCCCAGGGATTTATTTTCCAACATTTGGAAGGTTTTCCTTGCAAAAGTCATTAGGGAGCTGGGGGTGGAGGGGGGGCAAGGAGCACACCGGTGGCTTTCTTTGGTAATTTGGGATTTTGTGGCTCTATGCACGATGCCCTGGCACACGGGAGGTGCTGTCACCCACGTGTGGGGACCATCAGTGATCCAGGTTGGTGACCCAGGCTGGGACACACTGGGAAAGCCATGAAAGCCC
>NW_009629811.1:368-610 GCF_000690535.1 Cariama cristata
GGGGGGAACCGTGCCGGGTGGGAAGGGGCCGGCAGTGGAGGACCGCGGTGATTTGCACCGACGTTCCCGTGGCAAAGTTTTGCCCTATCGCAGTGGTTTTGCTCTCAACCGAAACTCCTGCCTGGCGAGCAAACCCCACCGCCCGGCAGGCTTGGCTCTCCATCCCTGGCCTGGGATGCTTCCCTGGAGGAGAGAGACCTTGCCAAGAGTGCTGAGCATCCCACCAGGACCGGATTAACAGT
>NW_009629811.1:720-939 GCF_000690535.1 Cariama cristata
CAGCACTCGTAAATCCTCTCCTACGGCACCCGTTATTCCAGTCCTGCCCACACACACGCCGCTGCCAGGGCTCCTCCGTCCTAACCTGCCCTGGGAGTTATTACCCCGAAAAAAAGATGCATCAGATAACTGCAAGCAAAAGTACACGCGGGAAACATCGTCTTTGGGATCAAAGCTTTGCTTTCTCCAAAAAGAAACCCGCTTCGCACAGAGTCACGG
>NW_009629811.1:1480-3607 GCF_000690535.1 Cariama cristata
CTGGCAGAGGAAGCTCGTAGCAAACCCCAAGCTCGCCATGCGGCCGGGCCGGTTGCCAACCCTCGCTTCTTCAAAGGCAGGGACTGAGGGTTTTTTTTCTGTTCCGGGTAGGGCTGCTCCCGTGCGGGGACCTCGCTGCTATTCCTGGCTTTGCCATGGGCTTATGGGGAGAGGCCGAGCCTCCTCCCTGTTTTCCTGCCTGCTGATGTGGGTTGCCTGCTCGCCCAAGAGATGCAGTGGGTTCTGGCTAGCCCCGGGGATGGGAGAGTCAAAGGATAAAGCTCCTTTTAAGAGGCGAGAACAGGAAGAGGGCGGGAGGGAGAAAGTAGGGATAAGCACTGTAAACCCTGCCTTTTTTTTCTATTCTGGAAGCAAGGGAGTAAACTCTGCTCGTAATGGGCACGGGGTGCAGGAGAGACTGGGGGGCTTGGGTGTGAAGTCCCCTCGCTCGCTCCTGCGAGCTTTTCCTTCCCGGGGTCTCGTTGCCTCCCTGGGATGAGGGGGGACCTGGGGCTGGGAAGGGGGTTTTTGCTATAAATAACCCCCCTCCCTCCAGCCCATTGCCCCTCTGCTGAAACGCCGGCGAGGGCAAGGGGGGCATCGCACGCCGGCAGCCCCCGAAGATCCCTGCCACGAGCGGAGTTAATGGACACTGATGAGCTGCCGTGTTTATTAATGCCCTTTTATGAGAGCATTAATAGTTCCTAATGACACCATTTGAGCTTCCCAGCCTTTTATCTTCTCTTTCTCTCTTTCCCCCACCGAGGACACAGCGTAGGAGGTGGAATTAGAGATTTCCACCCTCCGGTCCGTGCTGTGTGGTGTCGAGTGCTGATGGGGCACGGGATGCTGGTGGGATGCTTGCGCGGAGACCTGGGCAGCCTTAAAAATCTGTGGCACACAATTTCTGCCAAAGGAGAGAATAAAATTATTCTCCTTCATTCCTGACATCCCTTTGCCAAGCCGGACACCGGCTGCGCTGAGGCTCTCCGGTAGATCCCAGCCAGCCCTCGGTGTTGCCTGCTGCGCATCGCAGCGTAGGGCGGGGGGGAATAAATAAATACAAATAAATTAAGAAGGCAGTGAGTCACATTTTGTTTTCCTCTTGATCTTTTTTTTTCTTCTTTTTTTTTTCCTCCCCCCTCTCTCCTTTCTTCCCCCTCTCCCAAACGTGTCTGATCCCATCGGAGAGGAGGGGAAAGGGATGGGTGGCGAGCGCGCCAGCGATTCGCCCGGGCGAGGACGGAGGGTTATGGAAAGTGGGTGTGGGAATCGGCACAATCGCTGGCAGGGAACCAGGACAAACAGATGACGGATGGGACCCAGGGCTGTGCGGCAGAGCAGGGCTGGGCTGCTGCCATCTCACCGGGAGCGTACCCCAGCCCGGCCCCAGGGACCCCAGGGACCCCAATGGGTGCTGGGGGGCCGCGTCCCGTGGGGCAGCAACCGTGGTGCCATCCCGGCAGCGCGCTGAGACCATTAACCAACAATTAGCCAAGTGGGGGAGTTAATCCCCAAACAAACAAGGCTCCTCCTGCGCTGCTCGCTTACGGCACGCCGGCTCGATGGGAGGAAGGTGCCTTCAAAGGCAACACAGCCAGGAGCCCAGATTTGTTATTCTCTCTTTCTGTGATCTTTATAATGAGGTCAGGATTTATGAATTAGCTCTCGGGAGCACAGGGGAGCATCCCGGGAAGGGTAGAGCTGCCGGGATGGCAAGCCAGCCTCCTGCATCGGAGGCTCGAATACGGAGTAAAGGAAGAAGATGCTAATTGCGGCTGGATACGGATCTGTTCAACCGTGTCCTTGCAGGGGAAGGTGCACGCTTTGGGTTTTCTTCCTCTCCACCACAGCCAGCACCAGTGGTGAGGATCGCTCCTACCCCCGGCTCCCAGAAATGTTCAGGCTCATCCCGCTTTCCAACAAAAACCCGGTCCAAGAGAAACTCTCCCTCCAATTATTTCTGCGTGGAGGGCGGCCATGAGAGAGCAGGGCAGGGCCCGGCGAGCTCCCAGCACTCCCAAACTCTGGCATTTCCCAGCTCAGTTTGCATTTTAGCTGAATTCCATGCCGATCCCCGTGCCGGGGCATGGGATGGTCCTGAACCGCCCCGGCTCGCCCACGCGG
>NW_009629811.1:3624-4368 GCF_000690535.1 Cariama cristata
GGCACGACTCCCACCACCCTTGCTTTTCCCATCACCATCAAGCTGGGGTTTTGTGCCCGAAGGAGCCTGTCAGCCCCTACCATGCAAATCCTTTTTTTTTTTTTTTTTAATTATAAATGCCACACCCCGTTATGACTTATGCCAACGTCGTTATGCCATTGAACTAAAGCTTGGCGCGTCCACGTCATGTTCCCTCCATCGGGAAAGGAATTAGTAGAAATAGAAAAAAATAGAGAGAAAACCATGGAAGGGGTTCATGGAAGAAAAGCCCACCAAGGTGGGGATGTCACCTCCCGCCGGGGAGGTCCCCGTGCTGCCGGGAGGGGAAGGGCATGGTGGGGAAGGGTCTCTCCCGGCTAATGTACTACTCAGAAAAAGTGTTTTAACGGCAGATTCCCAGGGTGGGGAATGACTTAGTGCAGGCGATGGTGGGAAGAGACCCTGGAGGTTTGGAGTGCCTGCAGGGAGCAAGGATGCTCCCCGGCATCCCTGCTCTGGGATGGCCTTGTACACCCAAATCCGCCCGCAAAAACGCCTCCGTGGGTGCCTGCCCGCTTTGGAGGAAAGCAGAGCCCCCTCCCTGCCTTTCTGCCTTAGGAACGCAGCCGTTTGGCTTTAAGAAGGCTCTAATTTTCGGTGTCGCAGCAGACCCAGCTGGATGCGTGTACACCCCGGTTGGTACCACGCTGCCCGGCCCG
Organism: Cariama cristata; assembly: GCF_000690535.1. Taxonomy (NCBI): domain Eukaryota; kingdom Metazoa; phylum Chordata; class Aves; order Cariamiformes; family Cariamidae; genus Cariama; species Cariama cristata. The sequence goes on from NW_009629811.1 coordinate 4,323, forward strand.
GCCACTGTAGCTGCTGGCTGGCGAACCCGGGAAAACAGGGGGGGAG
>NW_009629811.1:4399-6957 GCF_000690535.1 Cariama cristata
GAAACTGAGGATTACGAACCTCCTGGCACCCTCCACACACTTTTGGTTGCCCAGCCCTGGGGACACTGCTCCCTGCACCCCTCCTGCTGCTCCCCAGGACATCCCGGGGGGGCCTGAGCCCTCTCCTGCTTCATCTCCCCCTGCTCAGCCCCGAGCTGGGAGAACGACGGTCGCCTTGCTGCAGAGAGGAGACCGAGGGCTGCGTCCATGGATAAACCCACACCGAAGCCTGCCAAAGCACCTACAGCCAGTGCCGGATCCCATCGCGCCCCAAATCCAGAGAAACCTCCCCTTCCCGCTGGAAGCAGACCAGCTTTCCCAACCCCAGGTGTTATCCTCAGCATCCCGCTCTCTGGTGCTTCCCCACAGCCCCGGTTCCTGGATCCTTGGGATGACTCAGGGTCTTCGGCTTTTGCTCAGAGCCAGTTTCATTCCCCCGGCACAGCTGGAAATGTGGCACCGGTGACCCTGGACCCGAAATGATCCCCGGCATCTCACCGCTACCGAAACACGGATACCCCACGCCTCCAGCCTAACTTTCCGTCTGGCTTTTAATTGCCCAGTCGCTTTGCTTTTCATGCATACAAATGACAGCAGATTAATTCGCCGCTCCAGAGCCTCCTGCTCCTCTCGGTAGGCTCCGGCAACGCGTGGTCCAGCACCGTGTCCCTGGGGACCCTCCGAGCTACCGGATACATGCAATTGCCCCAGCCCCAGTTGCCAGTCCCCCATTACCCATAGCCCAAGCTCATTACTTTAATTTCCTTTAACTCCCATGGAATTTCAGCATTCCGGGTGATATTTGCCTTGTTCGCTCTAAGTCTGCCCGTGAAAGTTTGATAAACCACACCCGAGCCGCACACGGACACAGAAAGAGTGGGAAAGGCGCATTTCTCTCTAACTTCTCGTTAGGGCAGAGCCAGGACCGAAGCGGGTGGCGAGGAAAAGCTAAACCCGGGTGGGTTGATCCCCCACAGCCGGTGGGTCCATCTGGTTGTGGACCGACATGGCTACGAGCACCGAAACCGGGTGCTTTTAGTACCAGCACCGTGCCAGGACACCATTTCTCAGCAGGCACTGGCTGCCAAATAGATGATGCTGCGCAAATACGCCCCGATGCGTTACACAGCCTCAGCCAACAAAAGGAACTGAGGGTCCTTAAGAGCCCCCGGGAAAGCTCGCTGCGAGTCCCCGAGGGTCCCCAAGGAGCTGAAGCGGCTCAAAGGGTCCCGTTGCCACCCTTGGGTCCCCGATGGAGGCACCGCTCTGCTCAGGTTGGAGCACAACCGGGCGGCCGCGCTGGGATGTCACCGCTCCGACCCGGCTCCAAAGAGCCTCGGCTCCGGCTCTCCGGGGTCAGCATTGCCGACGATTTCCCCCGATTGCTTTTAGGATTATTAGGTAGCGATTACAGCTCCTTGGCGTGGTCCGGCTTTCCTTCTCGCTCGCTATAAATGGGGAAGGCTACCATAAAAATATATTAAAAAATAAATATCAGGCACGGTTGTAATTTAAATTAATGCTTGTCTGATACACCCTAATGCCCCAGGGAAGGACATGCTATAGGGTTATTAAGTAAGCAAAATAAACATAAATCACCTCAGTGTTTGGCTCTGCAAGGTTTTTTTAATCTAGGAGCATGAAAGCAGCAGAGGCAAAATGCTGCACTTCATAATCCGAACCACTCAGGATCTCGGAGACCTTCACGGGGCTCCTGCCTCCCTCCTAGAAGCCCAAGGACGGCGTTTCCAGTGCCAGACCATCCCCTTTCAAAAGAGGGAGGCTCTGCTGGGTGGATTTCCAGCCAGCGACAGATACCTGCCCGGCTTAGGCGTTGCTGGTACACGGGCTCTGCCTATCTGCACCTTTTCTTAACAATCTAGGTGAGGGGTCCGAGCCGGCGAGGCGGAGGCCGTTGATGACACTTGGATGATTTTGAAACTTCAGTCAAACCACTTCTGTTGAAAAAAAGGAGGTTTGGTTTTGTTTTCAACCATCCGTGATATTATAGAAGCAGAGGGTAGCACTGGGATGGAAGGACCGGGATGCAGGATGCTGGGTTCCGACCCCAGCTGCGGGACACACTCGCAGCGTGGGTATAAGTGATGGATTTGGGAGTCGAGGTTGGTTGGCGTGCCAAGAAAGGAGTTTTTCCTGCTATCCCTTCTCTCCTGGGTCCCCGGCAGAGAAGCATCAGGGTTCATTTAAATGAACAAATGAAAAGTTGATTTAAATCAGCTGATGGGAAGGGTTGTACATGCTCTGGTTGCCATCTACACCGGCTCTGCCTTGCTTTCCTTCGCGGGGGCTGAAAGCCGGAGCAGCAGACGGTGGGGTGCCTGCACCCCGGCGCACCCAAAAGACCCTTTTTTGGAGAGGGTTGCAATCGCGTCCTGCACGGTTACACCCCGTCTCCCAGCCCCTGGGCCTCTGTTGTAAACCGGGATGAGAATTGATGGATGCGATTGCTAAGAACAACAGGGATGTTGATAGCAACCCCAGGGGCGTGTTAGGAAGCTGCGTGGATGCCGGGCTCGGCGGCTGGCTGGGTTTAATAT
>NW_009629811.1:6998-8611 GCF_000690535.1 Cariama cristata
GGCGAGCTCACGGCGGAGCTGGCTGCCGGATGAGTCACCCTGACCCACTGGCCCGGTGCTTCCCCGCCGAGGGGAGGGCTGGGGTGGGCTTTGTCCCCCACGCCATCCAGCCGGGACCCCCCTAAGCATCCCCTGCCTCCTTGGTGCCGGTGAGATAACGACCGATGCTGCATTGATGGGCTGGGATGTGGCGCTGGGTTTGGAGGAGGAGGAGGAGGAGGAGGAAGGCCTGAGGATGGTTCAGGAGCTGGGGGGCAGAAGGGGAAGGGCAGTTTTAGCACCTCGATGGGTTTTTGCTCACTGTGGCAGGCTGGCACCGCTCAAACACGTCGCTTGCAACACTGATTTTCCCAGCAGCCGCCGGACCACACCTGCGTCGCTCCGCGCGGCTGCTTTGCCACGCTGGGCTTTGGCACAAGCCTGGTCCTTCTCGGGGAGGTCCACCGGGATCTTCCCCCCCATTCACCCCATGGAGTTGGGGGCTAGATGCCCCTCGATGTCCCCAGCGCTCTCTGGGGCACCTCCATCACCCCCAGTTCTGACGGGGCATCTGCAAAGCGCTGCAAAAACTCCGGGGAAAGGTGCGCTGCGAGAGGTTTCAAAGCCCCTGAGATTTCAACGTAGGGAACAAGCTTGAGCTGGCCAGAAAAAGGGGTGGGTAGGACTGAAAAGGTCTGCTCCGTCCCAAGTCTCTACAGTTCTCGAGAGTGGAAAACTTATTTGCTCCGTGCGCGTGTAGCTTTAAGATGAGCTTGCTTTTCCAGCAGCAGATTTCCGGAGGATTCTTGGAGAAACATCAAATTTTTCCTAATTCAGTCATTTAAAGGCCTGTAGCCCGATTCTGTGCGGATGAAAGCGGAGCCTGCCCTGAAACTCTCCCCTGGGGTCAGGAGCGGGGCAGCCGTGAGGATGCATCCGTGGGGAGACTCTGCCGGCTGCTTCGCCTTTGGGGATGGGAATAGATTTACTTTGGTGGTTGCAAAGTGCCAGCACGTTCCCAGCCCTGCCACCATCGGAGCAGTAGTAAACAGTAATAAACACGTCTGTGGGGCACGTGGGTCTGAACTTCCCGTGCGTGAACCGCGCATCCCTCTGAGAGGCATAACCGGGTTGGCAGGGATGCTCTAAGCTTCAATCTGGTCCAAGGGGAAAGGATGAGGAGGAGGGCAGGAGCCTGGTGGGTGCTGGAGGCAGCGATGCTCGGGGCACAGGACTCTTGGACAAGAGGAGAGGCTCTTACGGCTGAAAATACAGCCCCGTCACCTCGTATTGTGCCGCAAGGCTTTAAGAGCACAAAACCCCCCTGATGTTTTCCAGCCATCAACCAGTATTCCCAAAAGAAGCATCCCCTCCCGCCTCTCCGGGGTGGTCCTGCATTTCAGAGCGAGTTTTTGCACTTCTGACGTGATGCAAAAGCCAGGTCCGCGTTGATGCACCAGCAACAGCCAGGGTTGAAAGCCCAGGGCATGAAACCGGGGCGTGAGCCCAGATTTTGGGGGGTGGTACCCAGCGATGTCTGCCAAGAGGTGGGTTGGGAGGTAGGATGCTGTGCTCATCGCTCCCCCGGTCGCTACGGGGATGCTGCATCCCATCATTTTGCGGGGGGGGCACCT
>NW_009629812.1:0-52474 GCF_000690535.1 Cariama cristata
GAAGGGAGGGGTGGGAGGAAGGTGGTTTTTAAAGATTTGGGTTTATTTCTTGTTCTCCTACTCTAATTTGATTGATAATAAATTAAATTAAATTTTTTCCCCAAGTTGAGTCTGTTTTGCCTATGACAGTAATTGCTCAGCAATCTCTCCCTGTCTTTATCTCAACCCATGAACCTTTTGTTATATTTTCTCTCCACTGTCCAGCTTAGGAGGGCAGTGATAGAGCGGCTTTGGTGGGCACCTGGCATCCAGCCAGGGTCAACGCACCACACAAAGGGACATCAGTCAGTAGTGTTGTTCACCACTATGGTTCATTATTCAGTGAGTGAGACTTGACCTGTTGGATGAGAGTGGGAGTAGTGATTTGAACAAGATGAGTGCTCTGTATTAGAGGTACAGGGAACAGACCTCAATGAGATTTCTGAACAAAATCAAGCTCTTCATTGGCTTCTTGACTTATCTGGGGAACTTCAGGGACTGTGGCCAGTTTGGATAAAAAAGGAGCAGGACCTCTTAAAATACCATGTTTGTTGTTCCATAGACTAATGTAAACTGTGAAAGAAACCTGGTAACAAAATGTGGTCCGAGCTGTTTGTTTCTTTCCTACCCATCACTGCAACAGAGTTTGCTCTTCCAGAGGTGTCTGTCACACAGATAAGCTTCAACAGTCCTACCACGCACCTTGTGCAGGATGACTCCAGTGAACCGAGGGCAGAAGGTTGGTGGTCCACAGCAAAAAAATATTGGGTTCCAATCTGAACACAGCTCTGGCATGTACAAAAGCAAAGTCAACTTTCTTCACATTCCCATCCTCTCCTAAAATGAATGTGCTTCTCTGTAACTTAACCTATTTTTTTGTGCTTTTCACTGAGACCTGTTCTGCCATTTTTCCCAGAAATATTAGGTCTTCAGCTCATCTTGCCTGTAGCAAAACGTTCATGTTTCTTTTGTTTATTTCATCCACTAACAGTTTTCTTTCCCTTCCAAGCAGAGCTAGCCAGTTTGAATGCTGAATTCATCTGGGTACGAAAAAGACGGATCTCCCACACTTTCCTTGCAGAGGACATGCTGTCCTTGCCTGCTTTGGGTGATTTTCCTAAATTTTCAGCTCTTGCAGTGGACTCACTCTGAGATGGGATTTCCCTGAGCAGATGTGACAGAGCTATCTTGGAGCTGTCTGACCTTTCGAAGATATGAGACTGCAGCCATAGCATCGTAAGTTGTTGTTCTATGCAGACTTCAAAGAGGGTTCAATTTCCAAATAGATTAGATCTCACCTATAGGCTTTGGAATCTGAGAGTCCTTTTGGACTCCTACAGCTTCTCTTCTCACAGACCTTTGTAAGGAATCTGAAAGATGGAATAAGGGGCCTGAATACCAGGCTGCACTGTTGGACTCCTGTGAAGGTCTGCTTCTGCCTTCCAGTTATGCCCTTGGCAATACTCACAGCTCCAGCATCATCGCAGGATTTAGGCCATTTTCAAGAGCACAAAACAGAGGTGACAGCAGTGCCTTTCTTCCTAGCAGGGTGTGCCTTGCAGAACAGCAGGGAAGGTGATAAAAAGTTCCTCTTGTCCCTGCAGGAAGCTGGCAAGGCTTACAGGGGAGGGAGGTATATCAATGGAGTCCATTTCCCTAGATATTTTGCAGAAAAGCTATGCATTTTAACTCCTTCAGTGGCCAGTCTATGGGATGGCCCACCACAGTGGAGACAAACTGCTGTCAGGCTGAAACATTGTTTACTTGGAGATCAGCTGCCGTCACCTGAAGGTCCAGAAAAAAGCACAGACTCACATTGAGGATGACTGTTTACCCCTCTTCACTGCTGCACAGCACCAGCAGCCTTTCGGGAACTGGTTGATATCTTCGCCCAGTTCTGCTGCACTTAGGCTGTTCGACTAACACAGAACTGTCCTGGAGCTGCCCTGACTGACAGGAGACCCTAATTTGCTCCTGGAGTCACTAAGAGCACTCTGAAGGTAAAGCAGGTGAAGAGTGTGGCTGCCTATCATTTTCTGCCCCCATAGTGCATGGCCACATCTAGACCGGGAGGACAGCAGTGTGGGAACTGTGTTGAAAGCATCCTGCAGAAACAGACACCAATGGTACATCAGGAGAAGTGACTGTCACAGGGGCATTCACACTAGTTAAGACCACTTGGGACATCAGTGTCAGCACTGATCTGCACAGGGACTTTGCAAGGAAGTTAGCACAGGACAGCAAAGGTGAGGTGGAAAGTACAGTAGCTCCATCATGCCGTCTGTTGTGTGGACAACCCCTCAACCGCAGCACATTACACCAGGACAGCAGCAGTGCGAAGGAGCACAGCCTGCTGCACTGGGATAGCTAAACACAGAGTGGGGCTAGAAGGCTCCCAAAATCCCAGTAGTAGATCCAGACTGATTAGGAAGCAGCAGCTGCCAATAAACCCATGTGCAAAGCTGTGCTATAGTGTTAGGAAGATTGAGGATGTTTATGTTTGTGCTGGGTTTAGATCATCTAGAAAATACACTTAGTGGCAAAAAGCTGTGTTCTGCACTGGGTTATTCCTTACTATGTGGTTGCATAGACCGAGAGCGGATCATCTAAGACTTGTCCTAGGTCCAGTTTTCATACAGAGTGGATTCTGCTGAATGATATTTATCAAGGTGTTGCTCCAGGCCCTACAGTGGGAGCATTCAGGATGGGAGGAATGAGGTGGTCTGGAGAAACTGCCTTTTAGAAGCATCTAAAGACACCATCAGGTCTGGATTTGGCATTTCTGGTGTTTCTCCTAAAAAACAAAAACAAACAAACAAAAAAAAAACCACACACACACAAAAAAAAAAAAAACACAAACAAAAAAAACTAAAAAAATCCCCCCAAACCCACATCAAAACTACCTGGAGCTGCTCTTCAGGAGCCTGGGAAGAACAAATACATCCTTTCCCACGCTCTTGGCCAGATTTGTTGGATGAATGCAGTGTAAGGGAATATTTTTAGATGAGAGCGTACGTCAGCTCTAGGAGGATGCTACCAAAGCTAATGTTCAAATAAAGATTAAAGCAGGAGGTACAGGCAAGATACGGTGAATCGAGTTAAGCAACCCTCTTTTAAGTTTTCCCATGTTTGAAAATTGAGCCCCTTGCACAGCAGGATAATTCAGAGCTCAAGGTTAAGCACTTGGGGTATGAATTAGGGCTCTCTGGAGAAGAATTCAAAACCCATATCCCAAATATAGGAAACTGAGAGCTAACGGAACAAGTATGACACACCTAAGTCCTCCTGAGCAAGGCATCATTTATCTCTTTTACCAGCACCCACAGTCTCTTCTGAGGACAGTCACCCAAAACTACACCAATTAGATCCATTGGCACCAGTAACAGTTCCTGGAATATGTGAGTGAAAGAATCATGATGGTAAACAGTTAAAACATTGCCAGATTGTGCCATTAACCTACCCAGATATTTACAAGTGCAAGAAAAATAGATGCTCCTTTATACCTCTTTTATCTATTGCCTAAAATACCCATGATGAACAGTGCAATTCTTAGTGCTGCATTGGTTTAAAGCTTGTGGGTCCACAGAAAATGCTTTGGGATATATTGATTAATTAACAGTGCATTTTGGAAAGACATCTCTCCTCTCCAAAGAATGGATGCTGGACAGAAATTAAAAGAATATGTGGAGACTCCCAAGGCAGAATCCAGAGAGTGATGGATCTCGTTTTTGTATTCTTTGCAGAGGACCAGATCTCTTGTCACTATTCCCATAATGCTCTGTTAATTCAAATTCAACTTTATACTCGTATGCATAAGCTCTAAAGGAATTAGATTGTGAAGAAGAAAGACAATTTTGTTTATACACTGAACTCATGTCTGAATGATTTTTCTCAGGTTTCTGCCACTGGCATTAGCAGCTTTTGTCAATGCAAGTCCAAGGGACAGGACTGTGTGACAGGACTGCTGAGGTACTCATTAGATGTTGTTTGTTTCTATCATCAAGACAGGATTTAATTTAGCTGTTAAGTTTCATCTCCAGCCTTACCTTAATGACTAGGCAGGACGTGAAATCTTTCCCCAGTGTCAAGCGGTCTGCACAGTTGTTTCAGATGGTACACCAAGATTAACCAGAAGGAAATGGAAACAGAATCCAAATAGGACTACAGGAAACTAAATATAAGAGTCCTCAAACTTCGTTGTACCTCAGTCACTAATTCACTGTTGGTCTTCAAGGTTAAGATTGAGGCAGGTCAAACTACCTGAAGGAAATCCATTGTTCGGTTCACCATAATTTTTTAGCTATGTGGTGCAAGCCATTCTGGGATGAGACTCTGATACATGCAGGTGCTGAGAAGCTCCTGAGTTTCTGTAGATATCTGAAAGTCCTTTCTCTGCTTGGATTGCATAGACAGTCTCTTTGTTAAACATTATTGTCTACAGTGTTCTCTCCTGTTGTGTCAATCATGATGCAGGGTACGCCTGTCCAAATTCCAACTATACCTGAGATACCCAGGTGATTTTCTCAGTGCAGCAATGCAATTCAGTGGGCATGAAAAGAAACTGATTTGGGCCTTTTCAGAACCAATCAGCAAGCCAAAAAAGCAGATGGATGGGAGGGGAAGCAAAGCTTTATCTGCAGTACACCTCTTTATCTGCTTTTATTTCCAGAATATTTCCTCCACATTTCCAGAATTTTATGCTAGTTATATAGACTTACTTTTCTGGTAACAGAGATATCTTTCAGTTTATGAAAATGCCAATTCAATACATCTTTGCAGAATATGATGGGACTGGAATTGAATTTCTTGTTTGTTTGGGGTTTTATTAGCATTTTGTTATCAAACAATCTAGCAAACCTTACCACATTTACTTTATATATTCAGTGTCACCATATCTCCATTTATCTTCCTCCTTCCAAATGGAGAATAAGAATACTATTTGTTTATTTCGCAGGTGGACCCAGCCCTTTCTGGGCATACTTGCCTGAACTTCACGTGGGCAGATAGGTTCTGGGGCAGGAATTTGACATCTTCACCTGCACTCAGAGGGAAGGAAGGAGGAATACAGCATGCAGCACTGCAGACTGCTGTGAGTGTTGCCAGCACCAGTGTTACTGTTGGCAGGACAGGAGCTGTCACAGGAAAGAACTGGCCTGTAGTAACCAGAAGGGATTTCTGACAGTACTTAGCACAGCACAGGTTGCAAACAACATAATCTGCAATGTCAGGGATAACTGTAAGAGGAGGTGCCATGGAAGGACAGGCACTGTGCTTTGCTACCAGCACAGTTATCTCCGGTCACTGTGGAGACAATAAATCCAGCAGGACAGAGAGGAGAAGGAGGTGATGGGAGAAGCAAGAAGATTTACATGATGCCAGGAAGCAGAACAGACTGGCAGCTGGGGAGACCAGCAGAGGCTGGGAGTAAGACAGCTCAGGGAGGACAGGCTCCAGGGTTATTCTCACCTCTCTGTATTTGTGGTTGCCTCTGCCATCACACACCTGGTTCTTGCATTCACTGGAGCAGAACTGTCATCACTTACTGCATGGGAGCAGCTGTGAGGATCCATTGCCACTGACTTGTAAGAGGTGGATGTGAAGCATAGGGACTGGTACCGGAGAGTGATGTGCACCTTGCAACAGCTCCAGCTGCCAGCTCCTATAGTGAGAGGCTGTCACGGAGAGAACAAGGAAGGGTGTACAAAACAGTTGGTTCTTCTGAGGCTTTGAGCAACCTGGTCTAGTGGAAGGTGTCCCTGCCCATAGCAGGGGGGTTGGAACTAGGTGGTCTTTAAGGTCCCTTCTAACCAAACCATTCTACGATTCTATGATTCATGCTATCCTGGATTTTTACCTCACATGAGCAAGTGTCTGTGAGGATATGGTTGACTCTTCCAGGTATGTCTTGCAGCACTGGGGTTCCTTGATTGCCAATGGCTCCTAATGGAAGGTCCCAGCTCCTGCTGAGTCTGAGGGTTGCTGTTCTAGGAAGGAAAGACCAAGCAGGAAGGTAAGTGCTGACAGTTGCTTTTGAGTAACCTTTCTTCCTCATCTGTTTTCTCTTGATTGGTAAGCAGAGTAGGGAGCATTAAACAGACATCCCTGGCACTGAAAAAATGGAGGAGAAGATCCTTCCAGCTGGTTTACACAACTCCTTCATCACACCTTTTATGTGTTTCCTTGTGCAGTGATATTAGTGTGTTCAAGTCTGAATGGAGCCATGTAGCACAGACCAGAGGCTACCCATATATCCAAAAGCGGGTGGTATTGATTTAGACTGACACACTTTCTGCTTGACATGATTAAGAGCCTGTTTAAACCCTCCTGTTCAACAGTATTCCCCGTGAGCTGATCCAGGACAGGAAGAGCCAGACAAATTCACCTTCTTTCTCACTGCCAGGTGCCCATTTATACAATAAGGATGTGATGTGTCAGAGAAATGTAGGGGATGCAGCTGGGGAGCTGGTTATCTGTCCAACCAGCTCATCTTTAAGAGACCAAGTTCTGGTCTGTTGCATATAAGCAATTTCTTCTCCTCTGCTGACTCATTTCCCTGGGTGACTGACATGAGTACTAGAAATGCCCTGACTGCATTGTTAGGTCAGTACCTTCCAAATTAATGTTTTCTTTTTACATCTGACTCTTTACATGAACACCTGGAGCTGCCAGAGGGCTTGTCAAACTGACAGAGGTGCAGAGCAGCACACGGCGTGCCACGATGCCGCCAGGGAATTCAGCCACTGCACTTGCCAGTGCTCCTGTTAGACTCCTGCCCAAAAGGCTGCCTTTGGCCTGCCTTTCACTGGCGATAGCTAAATAATAATCAGGCAGACCCTTCTGCAAGGAACAAGTACAGACACTTCGGATGTGCCTGGATCTGTTCACAGCTGCAGGAGTCCTGGAGACTTTGGCATGCTGCTGCTGATTAGCATTTGATTTGCAATGTTGTAATTAAGGCCAAATGTAGGGAATTCCCAATGATACTGCAATCCTCTACAACCAGGACATGTGAGAATCCTGACAGTGAGAAAGCCAAAAATCTTCTCCCAGTGCCAGGGCAGTAGTAGCCCAGTTTAGTGGCAGCCCTGACTTATTCTGGATCAAAAGGGAAGCTACTGGTGCTGAAGGATAAATTAAGCTTTGGTTATTTTCCTGCATTGAATAGAACAGAGCTACTGCTGTCTCATGTGAGTCTTGCACGCTCACGAGGTGCTGTAAGCTCTGAGCCGTGACTGCACACTTCTCTTGAATGAAATCATCCGGGCATCACAGGCTCCCTGAGTATGACACATGATTTGTGTTGTTTAGATAAAGAGGGTCACTGATGGAGCACATCCAGCATGGGTACCCTTGAGGCTGCTTGTGTGAAAAGTAGCATTGTCTGCATTCCCTGGAGAAAGGTGCTACTAGGAGGCACAAAGATTCACAGCGACATTAGGCAAGTAGGGAGGTGGAAGTGGAAAGAGCTTATCAGCCGGAGCCAATATATGGAGTTTTCTGCATATATTCCCAATATATGGGTATTTCTCTTCCTGCTGCAGTATGCCAGGTCCCAGGTGTGGAGATATGCCTGTAGGAATGAGAAGCAGAGTCATGCCATCCTCCTCCCAGGCTGGGTTTGTAGTCCAGCATGATGAGTGGCCTGGTTGTACCACCATGACACACACACGTGTCGTGGACATCTCTGCTGTGCCAGCACATTCTGGGGTTCCTCGTCTTTGAAGGAAAAGGTCCCAGGACTGCTGGTGGAAGAAGCTGGTTACAGACAGCCTCTGGGTCCTGCAAGAGATTTGGACCCTGCAATGGAATTAGGAAGAAAACCTCAGCTGTTGCAGTGACTGTTCAGCCTGGGGAGTGCACTGCATCCAGACCCACTCTGGCATGGCACTAGGCAGGTATTGCAAACTCAGGATGTTTCAAACAATCATGATTTGCAGGAATTTCCCATCTCACGATCAGGTTTACATGGCTGTCCCAGTCTCCATGGTTTTGTGCCTTCATTTTTCTACTAAAGTGACTGGGAATATGATTCCACAAGTCCACCAAATCCCATTTCCAGGAAAATCAAATATAAGGGCAACGTTATTTTTCATCAGATGAAGAGACAAGAAGAAACTAGGAAGCCCCAAAGTCCATTTTATTGTAAGAACTCCAGATTTGTGTTCCTCCCTTAAAAGGTTTTATTTTGTATTATCCTAACACAGTGTGTCCTGGTGTATGCCTGAGTCCAAAGAGATCACAGAGGTCACTTGGTTTTATCCTGGTGGAGCCAAAACCAATCACCAAAGCAGAACACAGTGATGAAAAACTGAAGAGGTATTTTGTGACTTGGACACCATGATGAGCGGGCTGTCCTTCTTAGAGCAGCAGGTAAGGGCCCACACAGGGGAGCACTTGGCTTGGACTAGGATTAGAAGGAAACTTGACCAAGATCTGATATGAGCTCTGAACAGACTCCCCCATGGGAAGGCGAAACCCAAACAGAGACAGCCACTTACTGATGGTTCCTCAGCAAACACAATCAGTGCTCGTCTGGTGAACTGCATTTCTCTTGCATTTGACAATCTGATGGGATGGGAAAGTGCTTTCAGATGTTGTGTCTGGCAAACAAGAGCACTGTTTGTCCCTGGTGCTGCTCTACCGACTCAAACTAAAGGGACATTAGCTGCTATCACAATTTTGACCAGGCTGAGTCCAGGACACATTGGTGCAGGACTTTCTAGGAGTGCCTTTTGTTCATAAGGATCCTTTTGGTTTGTGAGTTATAGGTTCTCCATGCTCCCCAGAGCCTGTTCCATCCTGAGACTGTGACTGCCCTGATATGCATGCTACCTGCATACATTGTCTTTTCCAGAGATATTTTGTACCTGTGGAGCATGTGGCTAATGACCCCAGTAAAGATGTTTTTGCTGTTGTCTCCACCCCTTCACCCCAGTCTCTGTGCACAGTGGCATCCTGGGACATGATGGGGTATCTCAGGGAGGGGAAGGAATCACCCCACTAAAGACCAGTCATTTCCATGAAACACCCATGGGATTCACCTCCTAATCTCTATAATATCCCTCATGGTGAGCAGAAATTTCATAGGACATTTCTGACATGGGGCAGGCTGCACCGCTTTCCCTCTAGAGCCTGACAGTTCCCTGAGGCTAGCTACCTCACTTACAGATGCAAAGTTAGAGGAACTAGTTTCACTCCACTCCCCACCAGCACCCTGCCCAGAAGCAATCAGACAATTCATTTGTAGCCTTGGATCACGGATGTGTTTGCTTCAGTGAGCTTTTAAAAAAAATTTTAATGCATTCAGTTCCCTCTAAAAAGTGTCTTTTAATTTCTCATGAATAATTATTAGTCTATAACTCCAATCAGTTCTTAAGATCCTGCACCTTATCAGGAAGTTAATTACACTTAGGTAGCAATTGCAACAAAAGACGTGTTTCTTGTTGACTCTGCACCAAATCCTCACTTCTTCTCCTGACAGGGCTTGTCTTATCTCACTGGGAAGTGTCTTGGCTATCGTTTATTTACAAGGCTGTCTTTATTTCAAAGAAATACTGAAGTGACCTGACAGGAAGAAATCTGAGGAAATTATGAGAGAGGACTCGCTGATGGTAAAAAAACAAACTGAGATTTCCAGTAATAAGTGTCAACTCCAGCAATGAGACGTCAGATCAGCTTATTATAGTGCATGAAAGGCCAACTTCTCAACCTGCTTGCCTTTCTGTATTCCTCAGTTACTCAATGACTGGTTATGGAATTGCTTTTTATTTTCTAATTTGTATGAGGGACCAGAAAGCATGTGTAGGTTCTTGAGTCAACTCCCTGTAATTCTCTCCTGGCTGCGATGCCAGCTCCTGAGCCTCCTTACATGGTCCCTCCTGGCTAAGGTTCCTTCCTGAGCATCAGCAACATCTGCATGAGCTGCTCCAGGCTCCTTTTCAATCTCCTGTGAGAGCAGGTTCTTTCCATGCCCTGAATGTGTCTGTCTGTCTCCTAGAGCTGGGGAGAAAGCCTTGGCAATCAGCTCCATTATTGACATATGTCACATACATGTATACTTGAGTAGTTACAGCCACTGTGATATCTCTCCTATCTGCCAACTTTCCTCTGCCATGGCTGTGATCAGGCACTACAGAGAAAGAGGCAAAAATTGCAGTGATAAACAACAACACACCAAATAGCTTAGAAGGGAGATTCATTTCAATCCCCTTTATCCCCTAAGGTCTATGCTCTTTACAGGCTTAGATTCAAGAGTATCTTGTGGTAGTGAATGCCTCGGTTTCCTTTCAAAAGTTTCTCATGGTGTTGACTCATGTAAGTAAGTTACATGAGCGGACAGTGAAGTGGATCGAGAACTGACTGAATGGCAGAGCCCAGAGGGTCATAATCAGCGGTGCAGAATCTGGTTGGAGGCCTGTGGCTTGTGGTGTTCCCCAGGGTCAGTTCTGGTTCCGATCTTCTTTAACCTATCAATCGATGACCTGGATGAAGGGATGGAGTGTACCCTCACCAAGTTTGCTGGTGATACAAAACTGGGAGGAGTGGCTGACACACTGGAAGGCTGTGCTGCCATCCAGTGAGACCTGGACAGGCTGGAGAGTTGGGTGTAGAGGAACCTGAGGAAGTTCAACAAAGGCAAGTGTAGGGTCCTGCACCTCGAGAGGAATAACCCCATGCACCAGTACAGGCTGGGGGTTGACCTGCTGGAGAGCAGCCTGGTGGAGAAGGACTTGGGAGCCCTAGGGGACAGCAAGTTGCCCATGAGCCAGCAATGTGACCCTGTGGACAAGAAGGCCAATGGTATCTTGGGGTGCATAAGGAAGAGGGTGGTCAGCAGGCCAAGGGAGGTTCTTCTCCCCCTCCACTCTGTCCTGGTGAACCCACATCTGGAGTGCTGTGTCCAGTTCTGGGCTCCCCAGTTCAAGAAAGACAAGGAACTACTGGAGAGAGTGCAGTGGAGGGCAATGAAGATGGTGAGGGGACTGGAGCATCTCCCTTCTGAGGAAAGGCTGAGGGGTCTGGGTCCGTTCAGTCTGGAGGAGAGTAGACTGAGAGGGGATCTCATCAATGCTTATAAATACCTTAAGGACTGGTGTCAAGAGGATGGGGCCAGACTCCTTTCAGTGGTGCCCAGCAACAGGTTAAGGGGCAACGGGCACAAAGTGAAAGACGGGAAGTTCCATCTGAATGACGAAAAATTTCTTTACATTGAGAGTGGCAGAGCACTGGCACAGGCTGCCCAGAGAGGTTGTGGAGTCTCCGTCTCTGGAGATATTCAAAACCTATCTGGATGCAGTCCTGTGCAACTTACTGTAGGCGACCCTGCTTTGGCAGGGGGGTTGGATGAGGTCATCTCTAGAGGTCCCTTCCAACCCCCACCATTCTGTCATTCTGTGATTCCTGTGGCTCACACTTCTCCAGCAAATCTGCATTTTGTGGCATTCCCAGGGGACACGGTTAAGGTTGCTGATGTGCTGCAGGTCTACGCTTTACTGTTTGGAACTACTTCTAAGGAAGTTTGGGGGCAGTTTATAGTTACCAAAACTCTGTACTGTTTTTTTCTCTTAAACTAAGGAATCAGTCATCCTCAACATAATCTCCATCTTCATTTAATCTTGCAGGTTCTGTAATTGTGGCTTTTGGCTCCTAATATTGCTAATTCTGATCTTTCTCTTATTTACCTCTCATGGAATACAGTGTTGCTGACACTAACAAAAGGTGCTCTGTCTTCATCTGCCTCATGACACCACACAGTGTCTTAGAAGAACTAGAGAAAAATCATATAAACTCTCTCCTGGCCTTCCTGAGCATTGCAGCTGTCACAGGTGGTTTAAAGATGCACTGTCAGAGGGAAAGGGCATATTTTTAAACACATGAAATGCTTCTTCCATTCAGATCAGTATTTTGAGACCTGTTACACTTATTATGGAGCCCAAATTGCATTAACTATAAAGCCATTCAGCCTCCCCTGGGGTTATCCTCCAAATAGGGAAGTTTCATTTGGCTACAATGACCTGTCTGCGCTTCTGATTTAAACAGCAGTTGAAAACGAGAGGACTCATCTTTCTAAAGATTTTACAGACCATCTTCTCCAGGGAGGAGATCTATGGCAGATTTCCATACAGAGTTATAGTGCTGCTTGGTCTGCATGATGTCCATCATAACCCTCTGCATAAACTGGTCATGAAAGCTGGTGTTAAATCAACAGACCAAGTGGTCGAACAAGGGAAATCTGCATTGTAGGCTAGGACTTGAGGATCCTTAGAGGTTTTTAGCATTTTCCTTATATAGAAGTGGTGGTTAATATGCCTGTTATTTTAGGTGACTGCATCTGAAGAACTACACTGAACAGCCAACCCGAGGAGCAATCCTTGCCCTGAAGTCAGCTGAGACTGGAAATGCTCCAGGAGGGACCTGACCAGAGAGCAGCCCTGTGGCTGGGAGCCAGGAGAGCATGTCCCACCCTGGCTCTGGCACTGTCCTGCGAGGTGGCTTTGTGGGTACCACTCATCCCATCTGTGCCTGCTGCACTGCTCAGCCTCTGCCTAGATGGGCTACAGTGTGTAACGCACAGAGCAGAGTTGTCTAAGGCCTGGGTTTCAGTTATGATCAAACTTTTCTTATGGTTCACGACCTTTAAAATGCTTATGTGTGGTTTGAGAAAACAAGTTGGTTCAAGTCCCCTTTTTTCTCCACAGTCTGGTTTGCCTGACTCTCCCTAGCAGGACCATGCGTGATCTCAGCCACTTCCCTAGTCCTGCTCTCCTTCACACCCAGGAGAGAGAGTCTGGGCACTGATCACATAACCTTAGCAGCCTTTTTTGGGAACCGTCAACACCAAACATCTTCAGGTGCCTTCCTGATTTGAACTTTTGCAGTCTCACTGCTATTCCTGCCTGCCACAGAAGGTTTACCTGAGACTCTGCACAGCTTTGTTGCCAAACCCAGCTGTTCTTCCCTTCTAGCTTCCTCTAGCATCTTTCTGTTTGTTTATAAAAATCCTTTACATCTTTCACATTCATTAGCAGTTTGCCATCTGCTGTCTTAATAAAGTAACAAATGAGTGTCGTGGTGAGTTTCTTGACAGGGCTGAAAGCTTCATTTACATAAGTATTTTCATCCATCTTTTCTAATTCTGCTTACTTTCATTTGCAGTATGTCCTGACTCTTTATGTTTCTATAGGTATCTTCCTAAACACTGTGGCAACACTGAGACAGGTTCTTAGAAAAAATGCCACTGCGAGATCCCAGGTCTGTCTGTCCTCAATGCCTTCCAGAGTGGAGCTGCTTAAAACAAGATACATCTTCACACCACATCTGCGTCTTCCCAGACCCTGTACTCCAGACCCTGCTGCTCAGCCAGAGCAGGGTTTTTTTGGTTTCATAGGACACTAAAGCAAAGCAGCGCCAGCGGGTTTGTTCCCTGCTAATATTTAGATCAGGTATGTAAAAAAAAAAATCCATTTTAGTAGCTGTTCTTTCCTCCATGTGGGCTTATGCAGCAGGGAAGATTGATCCTGTTTCACAGCACTTCCGAAGGAGTCAAAGACACTAGCAAAGAGTGTGCAAGGTTGCTTCTTTCCTGGCTTTCTTTCTGCTTATCAATTATTTCTCTATTGCAAGAACGGCAGTGGCTAATGGGCTGAGGTGTTTTGACATTCATCACAAGGCTCCTCAAATCCCTTCACTGAAACAGAAATTAGTTTTTTGCAGGCAGGTTTAGCATCAGGTTTATGAGGGAAGTGTGAGAATCAATTGCAGTTTCCAGTACTGCGGTTAATGATGCTCCACAAACTCAGGTTAAACATAGATTGCCCAGTGGGATGGTTCTTCCCTGTACTTCCATTCTAAAGCCTGTTTTTCCCCTGTGAAGGTAAGAAGGGCTTTGCTCCCTTCTTTGGGGAGGCTTTGCCAACAGAAGTGAAATCACACCCCTCTCTCTGCTCCAGCCACCCCCTACTTGGAGCTGGTTGTCTCCTGCAGTGCATGGTCAATCTGCACACCTTTGTTTGCTTGATGAACTCGGTGGGGGTGTGAGTCGGCGGAAGAATTTCTCACAAGGGGGACAGTCTCTAGAAGGATCAGCAGGCATGTGAGCATCCTTTGCATCTCACTCTGAGAGTGAGTTTCAGTCCAGCAGCAGGATGGCTTAGCAGCAGGCTCAGAGTGATGGGAATGGCCTGGGATCACAGCATCCATCACCAGGAGTCCTTGCTCTTCAAATGCACCAGTCAACGTGTAAGATGGATTAAAAGCAGTCTCCATGACCTGAGAAGACAACTGTATAGCCCTTAGGGTAAAATGTGGCCTTCAGATTACCTAAGGACTTGGCCACAGAAAACCTGTGTAATGTTAACCACTTTTTTATTTGTATGAAAAAAGCTACCACAGATTGGACAAACTCAGGTAGGGGTTGAATAGCAGGATAAGACAGACAACTGGGTGATTTTTTGTGTTGGTTTTGTGGGGGGATTTTTTTCCCCCTGTCAATAGTTGATGTGCTTAAAAAATGCGGTTTCAGAGCTTTTTGTGAATCAGAAAATAGTTTCAGCTGGGGTAAAAAAAAAAGAAAGAAAAAGAGAGATAGATTAAACAGCCCGAGTTAAAGGCAAATAATTTCATTCCAACTTTTTCCAGACACACCATTTTGTTTTGAAATCTGGCTATAAATTATCATTATAGGAAAGAATGAAAAACACCAAGGTTAATTACAATGAGGTGTAGAGGTGGGTTTTTTTGTTGAGGTTTTCTTTCTTTCTTTCTTTCTTTCTTCTTTTCTTTCTTTCTTTCTTTCTTTCTTTCTTTCTTTCTTTCTTTCTTTCTTTCTTTCTTTCTTTCTTTCTTTCTTTCTTTCTTTCTTTCTTTCTTTCTTTCTTTCTTTCTTTCTTTCTTTCTTTCTTTCTTTCTTTCTTTCTTTCTTTCTTTCTTTCTTTCTTTCTTTCTTTCTTTCTTTCTTTCTTTCTTTCTTTCTTTCTTTCTTTCTTTCTTTCTTTCTTTCTTTCTTTCTTTCTTTCTTTCTTTCTTTCTTTCTTTCTTTCTTTCTTTCTTTCTTTCTTTCTTTCTTTCTTTCTTTCTTTCTTTCTTTCTTTCTTTCTTTCTTTCTCTGTCGTTACTGTTTGTCCTTTGATTTTTGTGAGGAAAATGAGAAGGCATTTACATCTCTTGAGCTACAAGAGGTAG
This sequence comes from Cariama cristata, assembly GCF_000690535.1. NCBI lineage: Eukaryota > Metazoa > Chordata > Aves > Cariamiformes > Cariamidae > Cariama > Cariama cristata. The sequence continues at coordinate 15,160 of NW_009629812.1, forward strand.
CTCTTGTCTTGGTGACTGGTCAAAAATATTTGTTTAGAAGATCTTCGTGGACAGAGTGAAGAGAATATGTTGTTTTGCATACGTCTGAGCTAAGACCTCACTACCTCCCTCTGGAGGGATGTAAAAGATGTTAACACTGCACTACAGGACTCCAACCTGTTTATGTCCTGCCTCTTGCCCACCTGCCAGGGTGTCTTGCACACTGCAGCATGCTATGGTGGAAGTGCAGCTCTGTACTTGGCATGCCTAGGACAGGCAAGGAGGTCAGCCTTGCACCTCTATCATTATAACCTCACCCTCAGTAGCACAGTCAGTCTGACTGCCCCAGTCACCCTCCCTGCCCCTCAGGGCTTCCCTCCATGGCTGCTGAGTACCTGCTGAAAGACATTCACCTTGCCCCAGCAATGTGATGGAGAGGACTGAGCTTTAGGTGATAATCTCCACTTTTGAAGCAAAATATTTTCCACACCAGTGAGGAACAAATCGTTCAATGCATTAAACATTTGTACATCTCTGTGAAACTGTGCTGGTGTAATTCATCCCTCCCTTTTGTAGGCAGGAGCTGATGCCCTTCTCCAAAATCCAGTTACTTGAACTGTGCTGGGAGGCAGCAGTCACCTTTGTTCCCCTCCATTGCTCAAGCCTCTTTTAACCTAATGACAACTCTGCTAACAGCCAAAATCAATATGATCTCAGTGTCTCAATCTAATCACAGTTATAAGACCAAAGAACTAACAGGGCTGTACAAGTTTCAGCCTGGAGTGATCTTGTGTTTTGAGTTTGACCCCAGAGTCACCAGGAATGACTGGGATTATTGCAGGTACCTGGAAAGGGATCAGGGTCCCTGGAGACCTTTCCACTGGGAGGACTAGAGAGGAAGCCAGCATCAAGGGTAGTGCCTGGCACATGCCACCATTGCCTTTGGGTTACTGGAGGATTTCTGTGTCCTGGGGGGACAGGCAGGCAGCCTCCTGCGCACAGCAAGGTCCTGGAGGACACTGCAAGTGTTAATGGAAACCAGGCACTATCTCCCTTATTCTTAGCTTCACCCAGAACTAGGAGTGCTTACATGGAAATGCAGAGATGCAGAGGGTTAAACATGGCTTCATGTTGCTTATCACTTAATGAGTTGGGACTTTATCTCTGTAGAACCTCTGTGGAGGACCAAAAACTGAAAGACACATTTTTGGGATAAAAACATTTCCGGATAAGCCACTGTGAGGCTGAGTGTGGAGGTACCTGACGGCACCTGTCACCAGAAAAGCCTGTCCAAGGAAGCTGAGAGAGGCAGAAGAAGCTCCCTCTGACTGACAGCTGTCCTGGTAGCAGCAGGACAGGAGCCCTCCTGAGCTGCAGTGAACAAAACTGGAGCCTCCCTTCCTGCAATTCCCTGCACATCACCTCAAAGAGGGGTGACATCTCCTCTGCTTAAGTTGTCAGTCGGATGTTGGTGTCTGTAGTTAAGGGAAGGGCTAAAACTTGTTGTTAGAGAGACCAGGCACTGGAGACATTTCCTTGGAGACCAGGACCAAAAGAACATGTCCCGTAGAGACAGGGAGACATGAAACTTTGTGGAATAAACAGCTTTGTCTGGAGCTGAATTTAAGTGCTGGGTTGGTTACCTTCCATGGATCAGGCACGCAACACCAGCCTAGCCCCTTTGATACACAGGTTATCTTGTCTGGGGACAGACAGACGCACAACAAAAGACAGACAACAAAGAAGTATTTGGTTATTTTTTATTGTAGTCAGCTGTTTGGCAAGAAGACCATGAACAATAAAACATGCACAAAAAATGCTGTCTCTGTCCCTGTGCAGGGACCAGATTTATCTGGGAAACAACCTCTGATGGGTAAGAGTTAAGAGAGCATCAAAGTGGGGAATGAGTATGCTAATGTAAGCATAGAGCTGGTGGAGCCAGACAGTCTCACTGGTGAATATATTCAGAGGTTTTGTACATTTTTGCTGTCACACACTCTTCTGTTCTACTGTTTGCCTTTCCACCTCAGAAACTCTAGAAAGTTTACTGTGAAAAAATTTTTTACTTTTGTTTAAAATGTAAGGCATTGAGGCTGAAATTAAAGCATTTATCTGTTGGTCAGAAGGAGTTTTGTCCATAGAGGCATCCTCTAGGAAAAAGAAATACTTCAGGATTTTCCAACCAGTTATGCTAGGACACTGCAACTCATTTGTATTGACTGCTGGGCTATGCAGGTCCCTGTGCCCTCTTCTCCACTTAGCAACAATTCAAACCTTTTTGAGGGACTTTCTAGGGGGACTAGGGCATGAATGCCATCTCCTTTTATCATATTCATGTGCAGGACAACATTCAAGGCAGCATCACGGGGATAGGGAGGGGAGCATTAAAATGAAGAGGAAAGAGATAAAAAGGTTGGTTCTCCTGCTGGGTTTCCTCAAGAAATGATGCTGCCACTCTTATGTCTTCATCCTGCCCAGGAATCCTTGATTTCCATTCACGTTGGTATCCACCTTGGTATCCATCAGGCAGGTTCAACCACAACTGGCAGTGGGATGGAAATCTCATTGATACCATGGACCTGAAAGGCTCAGTGGGAATGTGCATCCCAGAGAGGCAGAGAGACCCTGTGAGCGTCCCAGCATGTTATCATAAAAGTCAGTGAGAAGAACCTTCTAAGACTCAGTTTGGAGTTTTAGAAAGCAGGCATTCCTTTATTGCAGTGCTGGATGCACGGGTGATTGTTCCGCCTAATGTGCGTGTCAAGTCAAATGAAGATACACATTATATACAATAAAATATTTGTATATTCATAGAACACTGTTGTACATAGTACATTGTTATTCATACTTAGGATTGGTTACAAGTTTCTCACTTCTAATGTAAATTAGTACGCATACTCAGATAGCACTAATGAAGCCTTTTCATCAACTCAGCACGCTCCCCAAGAGGGGTTTTGCCCTCTTTCAGGGGGGCCAATTGAGTTGGTGGTCGCAATCTCCCCCTGCCGTCTTTACCTTCCCCCCAGTTACTGCTGATTTCTGCTGACTTTACACTTCATGTGGCAACTTTCCAGCCTAATGATGTTCTGGGGTAGGATGTTCCTCTTTATCAGTCTTCAGTTGCACTTCAAGGATCTTAGTAGTTAGCAAGCATGCAGATTTACAAGCTCATAGAATAGTACTATGGAGAGTCTAAGTTTTGGCTCTCCCGCCATCGCATTCTGCATTCTTTAGGTCAAGCTGCTCTTTTTACCTGAGAAATTGGTTTCTCTTCTCTGCCCGTTCACCTGTTTCTCGTCTAAAAGCACAGCAAGGTGTGGTGTGAGCTTAGCCCGGGGCTGGACACCAGAGGATGCACTCCTCCACCCTTTTGTTTTCTACAAAGCAGGCTCTCTGATGCCTAGGAAAATACAAGCCCACATTTAGTTTAATTCAGTTAATTAGGCTTTGGTCCTATCTCTTGTGAAGCTCTTTACTTACTGCCCTGATGTTTGGGTCATCCCAACACGCCATGGCATGGAGGAATTGCTCTCATGATCCAGCTTGCTGCTTGCAACCTGCAGGTGCCCAAAAACTTCTTAAAACCAGTCCATGACAGTCACTGTCTCCCTTTCTGCCCTTTTGTCTCTTTTCTTCCTCACAACGCCTTTCTTCTTTCCATCAACTACCTTTCACCCACTCCCTCTCTCTTTCACTCTTATCCCTCCCACCTCTAAGATGGATACAGCAGAGCTGCTGTTCAGTGCTGCCAGCTGTGCTCAGCAGAGTTGCTAGAGGTGTCTGTATTTTCCAAATTTCCATCTCCAGAGCTATGCTTGTTGGTAGTTACCCCTCCTTGTTACTAGTTTGGGACTGCAACGCCTCACGTGGTGCTTTCCTGCTTGTGGGGTTGAGGTTGTTGGGATGCCCCCACCCTCCTGAAAACCCTTAGAGCAGAGCCTTGCAGTACATTACTAAGAGTGAAGCTCCCAAATATGTTTTGTGACAAACTCCTCATTTCTTCCTCAGCAGCTTGGGAAAGACATCAGTTTGCAGGCAGGTTGTTCACAGCGGAGAGCCCTTATTTCTAGTTAGGACTGACAGTGCCTTTTGGGCTCTGAATTTCAAGAGGATCATCTCACGTGGCAGCATACAGCCAAACCAAAACGGTAATTGCTGAGGGACTGAGCTCACAAACTCCTGATACTCCACAGGTTTGTTGTGGAGGCCTGGGGAGATGTGCCCTGAGTTAAGCTCCTGGGGTCAGGGGAAAGGTGATTCTGGCTGCAGCAAGGCTGAGATGGGAAGAGATAGCCTCCTACCAGTAGACAATCTGTGTGTATGCATGTATGTCTGTGTGTGCATGTGTTAAAGAGACATTGGTCCATGGCTCTGCTAAATCCTTGATGTGTTTGAGCCATCTTTGCTCTTTCCACACCTGGATGATGCAGCTGCTAGGCACTCTGGCCAGCAGGCAGCAGCAGAGATGGGGCAGCAGGAAGCTTGGGGCTGATAATCACTGATACTGATACTCACTGATATTGGTATTCACTGCTATTCACTCAACCCCACTTTTGGGCACTTGCCCTTTACTAGCCTGAACGCTTGCAGTGACAAAATTTGTAATTCTGGTACTTGGTGCATTTGGTTTTCGCACAAGCAATAATTAGCAAGTAGTCCAAATTCATTGTGTAGTATCTATCTATAGTCTAAGGAAAGAGATGTACCATGTGCAGGGACAGCTCATCCTGTCCTAGGTACAAAAGGTGGGATGAACCTTACCCTGGCAGTGCCCTCCGTGTGCCCAAAGGTGTCCTGGTGTGAGGCCAACGGCCTAGACTCCTTGCTTACAGACAGTAAAGTTAGATGAGATGAATCTCATCTTTGTGCTTCCAAATTTCTTTGAAATGCTTTAATTACTTGTACAATCTGCACTTTTTGCTGTGCTGGGTATTTTTAAAAGACTTCAGTAGGTTTTTGAGGACTCAGGATCTCTGGGATGAATTCTTGGCTTTGTAATATATACCTGTGATATCTCTGGGCCTTAGTCCCTCCTGTCAAAGGGAGTCAATATTCCTCCTTTCGCCTGTTTAGAAGCCAGGCTGGAGGGGACAGGGACTGGCTGGGTGACCTGAAGACTCCTCATCTCAAATCAACACACAGCAAACTGCAAAGACTTCTATGTTGTTGCATGTTCTCTAGGAGACAATGCTCCAGCAGTATCCAGCTGGCAGGAGACCCAGGGGCAGAGTGGGTACAACTCATAACACACCACTTTACAAACACCATGAGGCTTTTTTCAAGGATCAACATGTAAAGCAAACTTGTGCCCTGAAAGTAGAAGGTAGGGAATTCAGACAAGGAAAGTCAAATGACTCATCTGAAATCCTGCAATGAAGACCTAATGAACGCCTGAGGAGTCTAGCAAACTTTCAAATAACAACAGACCAGGCTGTGACTTGTGCAGACCAGGGCTTGGGGACCCCTGTGTTTTCCAGATGATCCTGCAAAACAAGGCTGGCTGCAGTTGAGGTACACTGGCCGGGAAGCAGAGCAGAGCAAACACACAGCTCCTTCCAGGAGCACAAGTAAAGCAGGTGACTGTGCAGAGATGGAGCCAGATGTAGGTACCTGGCAGGAGCCTTGTTGATGGCTGGCTGACTGCAGGCCGGTAGTGAATCACAGGCAACAGCCTTAGGGAGTGAAGCTGCAATGCAAGTGCGAGGGATTGAGGCTTGAAAAGTGAAACAGACATTTCCCTATGTTCGCTGCCTTTGCTAACAAGGCACATGGTGACACTTCAGGGGTTGCTCAGAGCTGGAAAGGCAATTGCTTCAGAGTGTGCAAAAGAAACAGAACCTCCAGGGAGGCAAATTCCTTCTTTCATCCTCTAAAGGGACAAGTGTTTTGTGTTTTTCCTGATTAAGCCTGACATAGGGGAGCCTGACCCCAGTTTTTCTTACAGCGACGGGTCAGATAGTACCGGTCCCCGTGCAGACATCAATGAGGGAGGTGTGTACTGCTGACAGGGTTGTCCAAACCCTGGAGAGTGAGGCGGGATGTTCTCCTTGCAGTGGAAAATGGCTCAGGGATTGAAATGCACCTGAGTGCCTTCTGTCTAGAGACAAGTCCCTGGTATCAGGATACCTCCTACCAACAGCTTCTCAGGTGTCTGCATAAGCCTGACTTAGGGGAAGGAGGATGGCAGTGCCTGTGTGATCTAGGCATTGTTTCATTTTTCATATCCCATTCCTGACTCCTGGCACCCCAAGGAGTGTTATCAGGAGATCTGTTGTCCTGTCTTCTTCCGCTGCCCCAAGCCTGGCCTTCGTTCTTCACCCATGTTTGACTACTCCTTTCCAATGCATCACATCTGAGACAAGGGATCTGGAACTGAGCAGAGAAAAGAAACCTGGCATAGTACCATTAGAGTATTTCCAAAGTGATGCAATTTGTGTGCTGGGGTGCTGTCATTGCATCACACCACGCTCCACATACAGCTCCTATGGGCCTCCCAGGAAGGTGGCAATTATTGCAGGTGGGGTCACAGTTCCAGATTCTATGGTCAGGAGAGTGGGGAACTAAGCTTGTGTTTAGTTTCTGACACTTTCCTATTCTGAGCAGGGGTGCAGGCTTCTTGCAGAGAAGCTGCCAGTGTTTCTTCGTGCTGGCAGCCCATTTTCCTACTGGATTTCCATCACCTGGCAAGGAAATGTGTGGGCTACCAAGATGGGCCCACAGACAGAACAGTTGGTTCACTGACCAGAAGCAGGCAGAGAGGATGTTCACTGACAGATGCATCAAAGTCAACATTTTTCCTTCTCCGAACATCTGAGGAACTTGATTAGAAATGCTAGCTCTGCCTTCCCATCCGTTAGTGCCTGGCTTCGTGATAGCTGACAAATAACAGAGGTTTGCAGTGCACACGAATTCTTGCTGCTTCTGCAGACTTCAATAGGATAAACAAGGGCATTTTTCATTCATTTTAGGAGCACCGATAGCAACTTTCGATTTCAGTTTGAACTGAGATTTTCCTTGTAATAGAACTTTTGACATCTATAGTTCTAGTTCTGTTGGGAAGGGCTTTGAAAAGCTTTCTACAGATTATCCGTCCTGGCGTGTTTGAATTCCCAAATGTAGTGCCAGGTTGAAAGGTGATGCGGTCATGAGATAACCGTGTTTCAAACAGTTCCCTTTTTTCAGGGTTTCAGGCAGTCACACCTTCAAACCCTCTCAGTCACAAGCCACAAGTCAGAGGCACTCTTTGCATTAGCACACAGATAGGAATTGACAGTACTTAATAAAATTGACTATCACCTCGAGCAAGAACACCACAAACATCTTACATATTTGAAAATAATTAATACCCCTGACTGAGGACAGGCTTCTAAACAGAAAAGCACACAGCAGATGAGCTGCAAAGGGTCATTTTCACTGCAAGATGCACTAGGACAGCCTCCTTCCCACATGAAGCTCTGCTTAGCACCTAAGGCAAGGCAATGGCACAGAGGGATCCCACCAGAGGTATTTGCATAAGGATCCAGATTCTCGATCAATGTGGTATCAGCATTTCTTCTCTCTTTTGTTTAATGAAAATGATGTAGATTTATGTGACCTGCATAGCTGCCAGTATCTAGCAGTGAGGTAAAGTCTTTGAAGGTGGAGAAAGCTGGGAAAAGGATAAAATGATGAAGACACACCAAAAAAAGAAAATTCAGAGAATCCTCTTTACAGGGAGGAGTGGTGTCTGCCCCTCTATTCCCAGCTCCCTTCTGTGTTTCTCTTATCCTCATACAGATGCCAGTATAGCAACAGAGGGTTTCAGTTAGAGAAGATGGGATGAGCAGACCTGGGACAGAGCAAGCACTGGGGCTGTGAGGAGCACCTGGCACAGTGCCTAGCTGCTGGATGAGCACATGCTGATGAATGAACACAGTCTGTCCCTTGAAAGCAACACTGGCCAGGGGGATAGCTCTTCTTCTCCCTGCCCATTTAATATTCCCAAATTTCCTGTTGCACTCTATGACAGATCCAACTGAGATCCCACATTTGCACTCCTTTATGAACATCCCAAGGGAACTGCCTGCAATACAGACAATTTAACACAACAGAAGCAATGCCTAGACTTCAGATTCACTTGTGTTTGGCATAACACAGCAATCAAAATGGGAGCAGCAAGCTTTATTGCAATGAAGCAGTACTCATGTGCCAAGAGCAGATCGAACTGTGTGACCACAGTTCCTGTGCAACGATCCTTGTTAGCAATCTGAACATCAGTACTAACTGTTCAAGGAAACTGTATTTTACCCTCTTCCCTCAGAGCCAAACTTCACTACCTTGTGGCCAATTACCTTCACAAAAAAGCCCTCCCTGAATCCCAATGTTACAGACATGATGTTTAGTGCATCACTTTCTCTACAGAGACAGCACTGCCTTATGACAGAAGACAGGTTTGTTATTTATTTACAGTAGCGTTTTGTTCAATGTGCTCCTGCTATGCACATCTCTTGTTAACCCAACACTCCTGTTGTTAGAAGTGTCGCCCTCCCCATCACAGACTGTCACCTAGTGTGCTCTCTCAAAGGGCAGTGTGGCCCATCTTGATCCCTACTGGACCCAATAACAGAAACTCTGAGGTTTGCAGAATTTTAGACCAACCTGGGCAAAACACCATCCGATGGGTTGCCCTTGACCACCCCTCCTCCTCCTGGGGACAAGATGGTGATAGGAGCTGCTGCAGATGGTCAGCAGCACTTCTCTGAGCAAGAGGAAAAGCCAAGCTGCTCAGTACGGCCTGGGGCCCTCCGCTCTGCCCTTGTCCCAGAAGCTGTACAGATGTCTCTTCTGTTCCTCCCCATCGTCTCTTTGCAATAACCTAGAAAGAAGACAGAAGCTTCAGAGCACCCTTCCATCACAGCCAGGCTGAGGGACACAGCAAAGGGCAGTGTGTCCTGGTGCAACATATGGAGCAGGTTTGCTTGGGCTGGGGCACAGGAAGAGAGACTTTCGCAGGGCAGATGAAATATTAAGACAGCCCCTGTACTGCTCTGTGTACAAAGCTGTGTGACTGTCGCCAGCTCGCAGGAAGAGCTCCCACAGTGTTTTATTTCTGCAAAAAACAGAGGCAGCCCAGGGATCAGTGGTGGCAGAATCAATAAAGACAGATCAGGCTTTAAAAGCTACTCGGGCTAGTGGAGCTGGGGAGCTTGGCAATGCCCTCACAGCCTTGGGAACAGCAGACACCAGCAGCTGCTCTCAGAAAGGATCCTTCCTGCAATTCTCTGCAGAAGAACATTCATCATCAGGGCCATTTAAATAAGATCTTTTCAGCTATGGAGAGAAATGGCAGCAATAACCATTAATCCCAGGATGTCTCCTCCAGGGAGGATGTGAAATCTCAGTTTTCTTTTTCCTTCTCTCTCTCAGGTTGTCTTGCACATCACTACCAAAGTGCTCATGTGCAGGGTGGCACAGGGATGTGAGGCAGAGGCTGTGTGTAGGCTGCTGTGTCCGTATCAATAAGGAAATGCTGCTGCTCAGGCAGAAAAGACCCAGTCCGCACGCTTGGCTGCTCTGTGCCAGCTAGGTGTGCAGCCGGGAGCTGTTGGTAGGTGTGGTACTCGCCATGAAAAGAAGTCAAAACTAAAACCAATGTACATTTTTCTGGGGTCCTTGCAAGGGTCCTACGGCAGCTTTCTCCTAGAGAAATGCCAGCACTTCGCAGAGGGAGGATGGTAGATGACCTTGGCCAGGGCCCCAGAGCTCCAGGAAAAATAAGTTTGCATTTCAAAACATGGATTTATAGTCTTACGAAGAAAAGCAAACTCATATCCTTCTGCAAATGGCTGACATGCAGCTTCCAGGGGCTAATGAATTTCCCAAGAGCTCATTTATAAATCCAATAATTAGTTTGTGAATAACAATTAATTAAAAATTGGCTCCCCCAAGAAATGTAGCATGTCATCCTGTCATTTGTCCTGACTGATCTTCACACAAGAATATTGCAAATGCCTGAGACACATATACAGGAAAAATTAACTGAAACCTGGCACAAAGGCTATATTTTGGCGAAAATTGATTGAAGTGAAATGCAATTATTAATGATTGTCATGTATAATTGCTGTGATTATGGGCTGCATTCTGGGGAAGGGACACATAATTCAGAAAATTGGCATGTCAGAGATAACTCGATTTGTCACCACCTCCCTCCTTAATTCATTTGCACACCATGGTGGCAGAGTGCCAAACCAGGGACAAGTCCCTGCGGGACAGAGCGGTGTGCCCTGCCAGGTTACTCTGACCCAGCCCTCCCCGCAGCACCTGTTCCCCACCGTGTCAGGATGGGACCTTTATCTGAGGGCAACTGACACTTCACAGCCTGAAGCTCTTGATTTTAAATGAAAGCCAAACTAGGAAAGGCTTGCACTGTGCTGGTCTGGTGTGCCCCATCTGAGCGCAGAGGTGATGGAACTGGGGGACTGGGGGTCACGGTGACCCTAGTCATCTTGAAAACGTGTTCAGACTTTTTTGCTGCTGTTGTTTTAAGAAGTAGTGAAAGTGCCAGAAACCTGAAATTTGCAGGGGCAAAGTACATTTCAAAGTGATAAGAAATGCTCTGAAATTTGGCCCCCCACTGAAAGAAAAAGATCGGGCAGGAGAACTAAGTTCTGAAAAGGAGACAAACATTTCTTTTCATGTCAATGGTAAATTTTAGTTGACTAAAAATAGTGTTTTTAAAGAGGGTGTTCATCCCGCTTAAAAAGAAGCAGCATCAATTTTGTTTCAATGTGACACGTGCCATTTTTCTTCTGAATTTTTTGATTCAGCAGCTGAAGCAGAATATTCGTTATTTTCCCAAATCTGCATGCAACCAAGTTGTTAGTTTAAAAAATTAAATGTGTGATATACCAGTACCTTTTGTCTGCTTTTCAGTAGCTGAGATAAACCTACACCAGCTCACAGCTGTACTCACTATGCTTTTTGGTCTGTCACTGAATCTGCCTTTATTATTTCTGAAATGATTTCAAGCTGATTCTGCATATATTCCCATGCTTAAAAAGGAGATAATTTGGGTTCTTGATTAGTTTTTGTGTACAAAATTTTAAATTATTTAGAATAAATGAGGCAATTCCCAAAGAAACAAACAGTAACAGTAACAAGTAACAAATGACTGTAGCAGCAGAGTCAGGCTTCACCCCTGCCATCTCCTGGCATCCAAGGCTGGGAGATGGTTGCCCTGGGCCCTGACTGCAGTCAGAGGAGAGGCAAAGGTCAAACAAGTCCCTATAAAGGATGCCTGCCTTCAACGACCATCCCTGGATGAGGTGAATCTGCACAGCTGGGTATTGTCCCACAACCAGCCCCATCCTTTTGCCTGGAGAAAAGAGTCTAAAGGCCATTCCTGTGATGGTTTACAGCAAGCTGATGAGCTGAGACTCTGGGAGAGGAGCCTGGGCAGAGAACGAGAGGTCCTGGCTGTGCAGAACTATCTGGCACGAGCTGAAACATCTCTACATCTTCCCTGTGTCCAGGCAACGTGGGGACATAGAACCCACACCCTGTCTTTCCCAATGAGGGGCAAGGGTTGCAGGGCGGACTGAAGACGGTTGTCTTCCTTCTGGTTGTGCAATCATCTCTCCACACAGCAGCACAACCCAGAGCCTCTGGACGTGCTGGCCCAGACTCTGTGCAAGGTTTATGCATAGTGAGAGCTTTGTCTCCGTGATATGAAGCTCTCCCATGGATACACAGGGGATAGACTCTGTAATCAGGACTGCTTAAAAAGCTCCTGTTCTCCATACAATTTCTTTTGTTCTCACTGTCCTGTCACATTCTAAAAACAGCCAAGAAGTCCCATTAAAATACCAGCTTATAGCAATTTCAGTGCTAAGTCCAGAGCCCAACACAAAATGATGTGCTCAGAAATGAAATCCGTGCTTAGATGGGGTTAGGCTTATGATAGCTCACAGCAGGAACTGCAGGTAAACTGCAACTTAGGGATCTTTTCATTGCCCTCCAAACCATTATTATAAACCCAGAAATTCACCATTTCCTGCTACATGTAGAGGAAATGCTGGCATGTCACGGTCCAGAAATGCACAGTTGAAGTACTAAAGCAGTTTTAATTCTGTCTTGCAATAATGATGAGCAATAACATGTTATTGTCAGAAGGCATCTGAGATCACACACATCCAAGTTTTTAAAGCTTATTTGATCTTTTTCTTTTTTCCTCCTAATCCTTATATTTAGTCCTCCTTCCCCCTTATGAAGAATTCTTTGAACTGCTTGAATAGGGCAGGCCATGCCCTCCTTCTCTGACACCAGTGAAAAACATCACCCAAAGCTTCAGCCCCTCTCTGATTGGTTTCCTAATAACCTGGCAAACATGAACTGTGCTTCAGGCATCTTCCATTTCTCCTTACATCAGATGAAAAATAGGAAGATAAGCACTCGTCCATCAAAGGAAGAAAGAGGAAGATGCACACAAATTATCCATGGGGGTTCCTGGGAGTCACCTGAAGCCTCCCATGAGGTGAGACCCAGACAGATGAGCCCTCTTACCTGGGTGTCTTTTTCTTCAGCTCCACGCCCAGAGAGAGATCATCAGTCCACAGATGACTTTATGTACTGAGACACAGGCACAAATCCTAGGTAAAAAGCTTTCCAGCAAAAATATGCTCTAGCCAGCCCCTGCAGCAATGCTACAAGGCACCGTTGAGCTGGTATAACTTTGATCTCCAGATAGAAACGAGCCTCTCCTCCTTGCTTATTCGCATCATTTACAGTGTTATTAGACTGCAGGATGAACGCTTGAAGTTATACCTGAAACTAGGGCATATTTAAAGCAGTCTGACACCTTTTGCCAGCTCTGAAGTTTTGAGGAAAACAACAAAACAAAGTTACCTCCTCAGTCGAGGTGCTGTAGGCAGCCATCAAAAACATTTTGAGGTGGATGGGTCAAAATAAGTTCAGGCAGCCAGAGCAGAGCTATGTTCCCACTGACACGTATGGGCCACATTCACAGAGGGAAGTTTTGGTTTCCAAATGTTGAAGTTATGGGAAAGCTCTCTAAAGACTGTCCGGCTCATTGAGCCATGCAGAATGGCTGGAGTCAGAACTCTGAGACATGCTTGGGTACCATCTGTGGGTCAGCTGTACCCAGATCTCACTTTCACGAGGTGAGTAGACAGAAGAGAAGATTCAGATGATGATGATTTTTTAAATCTCCATCAAGAAAACTGTAGTCCCTCAAACCTTCTCCAGAAGTTTATTCTGGAGGAGAGTGCCATGGTGTTTATAGGAGGGCAGAATGGGGCCCATATCATCAGATAACATTAAAGAAATATTGAAGCAGATGGCAAATTCATTGTCAGAATGGTTTTATAACCACAGGTTAAGTACAAGACAGCAGACAAGAAAATGTTCCATGACAATGTGCTTTGTTTTAGTAAAACAGGCACATAGAAATGCAAATTTTTTTTCTTAGCAAAGGAAAAGTCATTCTGAATCTCATCTCTGAACAAGCATGTTTCATTTAGAAGTATTGACTCCAAGCATTTTCTCTGAATTGATATTTTGATTAAAATGACAAAGTTAACCAATATTTTCATTACAAAAAGATGTTTTCCATCCCAGTTTTTTGCCCACCTAGGTGGATTCATCAGTCTGATACTCTGTTCTCTCCAGCCCTGATGTGGTCTTCAGGGCCAGTTTGAAAACAAACAGGGAAAGGAGTCAGCATTGCCTCTCCTGTGCATGACCCTACTCGTTCCCAGGAACATTGTCCTGTGATGGTCTAGACTCAGCTTGGACCCAGGTACTGTGAATCTGGAGAAGTGTTTGCCCACTTGCCTCCCTTAAAACCAGAAATAGGCGGCCGGTTTTCACCCCCATGCTGACTCCGCTACTAAGACAGAGCTGAGTTTTGCACCTGTAAGGGTGTTCATCATGTTCCTTGCGAGTTCTGTGCCTAAGTGAATCAACTTTCTACTTCTCTACGAGAAATCCAGCTTTTTTTTTTTCCTTTCCCTAAATACCATACATCATCTCTGAGTACAAATTAATTGTATGGGTGTTTAGTATTAAATATGTTAATTAGTTTATGATTTTAAATTAATGAAAGTATGGTCTTTTGGGAAATTTAGCATCTTTTATCAAACGACTTTGTTGCTTGCAATGAGTTCAAAATCAAAATAACGCATACTTCTCCAACTTTCTATTGAGTTAAAACTCCTTAAAATTGATTTATTTCTTTATTTTTAAATTAACCATAGATTGATTTTTTCCCCTCAGTTAGTGGCTACAACTGTTTAGTATCTTTGTCACCAGAACCAATGATATTTTTGTGCTATTAGTAACACATGAGGAATTCCTTTGTCATGGTAAATCTGTCACCTCCTTTCATTCTGGTTGGAGTTTAAGCCATGTGTTTCCATTTAAATCTGTGTCTTTGAGGCCCTCCAGTAGTCCTTCAAGAGAAAGAAGTGGTCTTGGGAGGCAGTTCATCTCATCCTTTGTGTGTTGGTTTTGGCTGGGATAAAGTTAATTTTCTTTGCAGTAGCTACTATGGGGCTGTTTTGAATTTGTGCTGAAAACAGTCTTGATAACAAAGGGATATTTTTGTTATCGCTGAGCAGGGCTTACACAGAGTCAAGGCCTTTTCTGCCTCTGACCTCACCCCACAGTGAGGAGGCTGGGGGTGTACAAGGAGTTGGGAGGGGACACAGCCGGGACAGCTGACCCCAACTGATCCAAGTGATATTCCACACCATATGATGTCATGTTCAGTATGTAAAGCTGGAGGAAGATGAAGAAAGGGGGTGGACATTCAGAGTGATGGCATTTGTCTTCCCAAGTCACTGTTATGTGTGATGGAGCCCTGCTTTCCTGGAGATGGCTGAACACCTGCCTGCCAATGGGAAGCGGGGAATGAATTCCTCCGTTTACTTTGCCTCCATGCATGGATTTTGCTGTACCTATTAAGCTGTCTTTATCTCAACCCACAAGCTTTCTCACTTTTAGTCTTCCGATTCTCTCCCCCATCTCACCTCGGGGAGTGAGCAAGCAGCTGCATGGTGCTTATTAGCCAGCTGTGGTTAAATCATGACACTTTGCAGGCTTTTGAAAAACGTCATTAGGTGGTAAAGCTGAAGTGTTGTTTTCTCTGCTGACTAAAAGGGTGTCTGGATGACCACAACAGATGAAGATATCGACAGAGCTGATCTGAAGGCAGGTGAGATGAGTTCCATTCTTGAGAAAATACAGCAGCGCACAAGTTAGACAACAAACTTGAGATGGATCTGTCCACACGTTTTTCTTAACAAAGCACAAAAATAACAAAATGCTCCTTAAGCTTTGAACTATGTCTTACCGTAATATAAATTAGAATAAAAAACTTGAATTAGAGAAGCTCTGCTCAATGGAAAAAATCGGCATGACACCCTGTCACCTCAGCCCTTGCAAGAGTGGAGAGGGGATCCTTTCTCACCCTTGCTCTCAGTTCAAAACACTGTAATACCTTCCCAGTTTGCTTTAAAATCTGCATAGTATGGGTCACCATTTTTACTATCTGTGTGCCTGCTTCCTGCTCCTTCTAGCAGTCTCCCAGCATCAACTGGTGGTGCTGACTACCTCCTGCCTGTGCCTCTTGCCCTCTCCTCCTTGCTCTCTGACCTGAGCTCCAGGGCAGGGTCTTTGCCAGTGCTCTCAGGGCTCCTGGGGACACAGCATACAGCAGGTAGCCAAGCTGCACAGCTCTTGTGTACATACAGAAAATGGAAAAATGAGCTGGTAGTCAGATATTGTCCACTAGAGAAAACAATCTTCTTCATTGCTCTTAGAAACAGCTAAATAGCTCAGACCACTGAAGGCAAAACACCATTTTCACAAGCTACTGAGGGGGAGGGTGGCTGTGTTGGCAGAGAACAATTCTCACTCCCAGATAAGATAACGAAAAAAAAATGTTCTCAAGTGGCAGCTTCCTTTATTGCTTGGTTTGGTATCTTTCCCCCAAATCAACCCATGGTATGAGAAATTCACAAAGCTGTACTTAAGTCGAAATGTATGTAGCCCACAGACAACATCGGTGTCCCGTCCTTATTTCATGAATCACCTTCACAATCCTCTGGGATCACAGTCCTACCACACCAAAGCAACAGCTCTGAAACAAGAATAATCTTAGATGTGGAGGTTAAGGAAGGACCATTGTAGCATATTTCTATCCTGACTTTGTTCAATAACACAGACTAGGGAATTTAATCCAGAGACTTCTTCGTCAGTTTCAGCTTGTCTTGGAGGGATGGAAGAGTTGTCAGAAAGACATTGAAAAATGGTTGAGAAATGAGCAGATTTTTAAGGAAAGCCCCATATCCTTAGGCGTGGAGTTGCACAGGTTAAATGTGGTCACTTAGTTTCTAGTCTGAGTTTCCTTGACTTTAGCTTGCCCCTCTTCTCAATCGGCCTTTGGCTTCTCAAGTTACATTTATGCCCTCAGCTATTCGAAATCTATGCCTGTACTCATTATTAGACTGAGAAGAATGAACTTCTGTAATCAAGAATCTATGTCTTCCCATCTCTCCTTGAGCAGGGCTTTCCAGATCTCAGTCCTTCCTGTGACTCAGTTCTGAAACCTTTCTGGTTTTCCTTTCTGATGTTGTTTTCCTTGTGGAGGATAGTATCTGAACAGAGGATCCTTTAGAGATGTCACCGGGAGCAAATAAAGAAATATTACCAACTGTCTTCTACTATCACTTGATCTCTTTGGATTTCTAGATCCAAGCATCTCCCTGGCCCCAGTAGACCCAGCCTCATGTAGGAGCTAGCTTTAAAACTGTTTCGCCTCTCTGTGTTCCAGGACTTCTCTCAATCTTCGATTTACTCTCTCTGTGTTGATGCTCTTTCTGATGGGTCACTCAGATCAGCTCACACAGAACAGCATGATGAACCTCATCAGCACTCACCACTGTCTGGGTACAAGTAAATGTGGATCCTAAAATTTCAGTGAGGTTTGCCTCTGGGCATCCTTGAAGATGCATGACCTTACGGTTCACATTGGATGGATCTGTACATTTTTTGATTGCATAGCCCCAGGGCATGAGAAAGTCCCATTTTCCCCTTGTGTCATCCACCCTTAAGTCATCATTGAGCATTGTCATCTTAACTCTTAGGTTTGCTCTAGGCCTGAACAACTCTGTTCAGTCTCAAGGTTCCTATCAACAGCTGGTGATGGGGGCAAAACTCGGAAATCAACCTAAGCTACACAAGTGGTTAACGGGTTGAGATCACCCCAGAAGTAGGAGCTGAGGGTCTCATCCTCCTCCCATGGGCATCTATGCCCATGTTTCAAAACCAGGCTCACAGGTGGCTCTAAACCTGAGGCCCAGAGAGGATGAAACAGCTCAGGGTGGGAGGATGAAGGATTTGCTCTTCTCCTGCAGTGCTTGCACCAGAGTTGGCAGTGTAGGGTGGCTTGGGGAAATGCCTGTCTTGTTGCTGCCCTATGCTAAGTCTTCTCAGAGGCTAGGTAGGTCCCTGAAGGTCCTCACCCAGGGTCTGTTGCACATTCTACCATCAGCTGTGTTAGAAAGGATGCCTGTCTGTGCATGTCTCTTTGTGCCTCCCCATGTGGCCACAGCTGCTCTCTCATTCTGTGAACTTGGCAAATACTTCTGGATGGCAGGGATTGCATTTCATCTCCTTTCCATCAGCCTTGTGGGGGACAGAGCAGCAAATGGCAAGGCAGAGTGCACAGTTAATTTACGGGGAAATTGTCTTTTCCTGTGGTCAGTTTTGTCTCCTGGCAATGCATAAAGGCAGCACCATTATCTGTTTCTGCCAGCACTTCTAGTGCTGAAATGTCTCTAATTAAAGGCATGCTGAGTTGTAGATATAGGATATCTTAATTACATGTGTGTGAATAAAGCATTTAACAAGACATGAGAAGTCCTTCCCTTCCCCTTGGAGCCACCACATCAAAGAGCAAACCCACTCCCTTTGAAACAGACAAAATGTGTTGGTTTCTGGAGGGCTGTTTTGACACCAGATTTATCTCCAGACTTTTCTTGGGCTAGTGCCAAACTTTGAAAACAATTGGATAAAGAGAAGGATGGTACAACTGGTGCTGCAGGAGCTCGTTCCCTTTGAGAAGTAGCCCCTGCTCAGTTGAAGCCCAGTGATGCACACAGTGAAGACCTCAGTGAGTTGGGATGATGCTGCCTCTCACTGCAGAGATGCAGGCAAGCCTGCTTCCTCCAGCAAGATCTGAACTGCCCAATTTAGAGCCAGCACCTGCTCAAGTAGATGAGACGAATGGTTTCATTTGTTGGCTTCTAGCCTCAAGCCGGCAGGAGGCAGGTCTACCCTGATCCTGTCCCCACTGTATTGGGGCCAATGAACAACCTGTACCCTGCCATCGAGGCACCATTTCCTCAGAAAGGTCCCATTTTAACAGGTTCCTCCTATCTCCTTCCCCAGGGAGAAGCTCTTACCAGTTCGAAGTGTTGTGGTCACCTTCTCTACACATGGGCAGTCTGGCACAACATGAGTCTGTAGGCAGGGACAAACAAGTGAAGGTGTACATGGCACCGCAGAGGAATGGTCAGACCATTTACCTGGGAGTAGAGGCTTGGCTCCTTGAACTGTTCTTGCACGGTATGTTCGACAATTATTGGTGAAAATGAGGTGTCAAATACAGGTTCTTGGAAGGTACACCCATGCCTGTCTCCAAACACACATCTGGGCAACATATGCTAAGGACATTGATTTGGGATCTTGCCTTGTCCAATGTAGTGATTTCAGTGCAACAGGAAGAAAAATGTTTTGGGATGAAGCTACCAAGAGATGATCCTTTAGTGAGAGGAACAGAGAGCCTTTTGCCGCAGAAGCTGGGGTGTTTGCAGGAGAATAATTACCCCTGGTACAACTGAGGAATGAAGGGGACCTTGGTTGTGAAAGCTGGAAGATCACTTGCTCTGAGATCAGGGAACCAAAAGTTCACACAGACAGCTCATCTGGCCTGCAGTGACTTTTTATTGCAATACCTTTTGGGGCAGCTTCAAACTCCAAGGCAGACGCCAATAGCATGATGTGGCAGGTTTCTTTAACAACATCTCTAGCTCTTTGTGGCTCTGGATGACAGAGGAACTTAACACTTCATCCAAAACAGCTTGGCTAGACAAAAACAATTAAATATCACCAATGCTTTTTTTCTGCAAAAAGCTGGAAGTGGCCCTGAGAGGCATGCTTTCCAGCAGCTTTGTATCAATTACTCTCATCTGCATTTAATTTCAAGTCAAACACAATAGTTTGGGGCTATCACTTGACTGAGACTAATCTGGAGTTGTGTCCAGGGCAGCTTATGGCTTGATGTTAGATTGAATGAAAACAGCATCTAGAATCTGGCTCTCTGTTAAGTGAGTAAACATTAATTTCATTCAAAGTTAAGGTGAATTAGATTTCTAAACCATTTAGGGAACTTTTAAAATAGCTTTTTAGAGTGTGCTTACAGAGGCAAAGGTGTTCACATCAGTTCTAAGACTTCATTGGGTTTTGAAGTTATAATATAGGCTCCTAAATCAATTTGGAAAATCTCAGCTCAGCTTCCTACATCTGCAACAAGAAAGAAGATGCTCTGATGCAAGCCCTGCCCTCCATGAGAAAGGCAAGTCAGAAGCCGAGGTCACTCGCTCATCAGCTTTATTGCATCCCTGGCCAGGTGCCAGCAGATCTTCCCTAAATGATGCTACTGGAGAAGTATCCTTGGCAAGAAGGGAAGCACACTTGGCTTGCAGATTCTTTGCCATACCAGAGGGAATCCACTGGGAATGAGACTTACTGGGAGGTGCTGGGATCAGGTGAAAGAAAGGTAAGGACAAGTTTCACATAAATGTTTTTTAACTGCTCTGCTTGCAGCTCCAAGTTACTGGACACAAAAAATAGTAAAACACAATACAATACAAATGAAATTCAGCTCTGCCCAAAGATGATTGGGGGAAATGGAAATGGAAAATCATGCTTCCTATTTAAAGTAAGTGTTAGGCCTGTTGGAAATACCTCTTGTTGCTCTTGGGAGCAGGAACAGAGGTGTAGACAGGTTGATCCTTTGTTCCCTTGTGGTTTTTGCATGGTTGTGGTAGGTGTGTGCTTACCCAGGGATGCTGTGCATGATGGTAAATGTGTGGGATCTATTCTCCCACCCAGGAACAACTTAGACCTCACCAGGTCTTTCATTCAAATACAAAAGCTGAGACATGATGAGGCCTCCTCATTGCTCCCACCAGGGAAAGGGAGAGGAGGGAACAAGACCACCTGGGCTGCTGGGATTTCCATTCCCTTCACACTTGCTAAGGATGGGGTTGACTCCTGGACAGAGGGACAGACATCTCCACTCACCTCTTTCAGCAGCCCAGGCCAGGATGGTACCCAGACAGGCGGGGCGTCTCTGCAGCCTCACTGGGAGGCTGGAGGCCAGCTGATCACCAAAACCATGATACAGCATTGCCAGTGCTCAGCTTAACCTGGTCAAGCCCCCTGCCTTCCAAGGGGCTCCTCCAGACCCTTCCCATGTCCTGCACCATGCTTCACCATCACCTGCACATCTCCCATGCCTGCATTTGGTGCTGCAGGCACCTGCTAGGGATGTGTACAGAGAACAGGACTGCTCGGGTTGCAGCCTGTCCCAGACTCTCTCTGCAATGCCTTTCCTCTAGCAATGTAATAAAAATCAACCACCCGTATTTCCCCTGAGTTTGGATAAGCTTTCCCTCTTCATGACATTTCTGTTTTCTCATGGATCAATTTCTCCCCCGCCTGTCTTAGCTTCTCTTTATAGTGGATTAAATTGTTTTGATTAAATGAAAATGCTGGTGTATTACCAGGGAGGTTCAGGGCTTCTGTACCATATAAACAAACTGTAAGGAGGTGGGTAGGACAATCAGCAAGTGAGAGCAGAGCTGCTGCATGTTGCAGAGAGAAGTGTTACACTGAACATTCATCCCTGCAGTTCATTATCACATGGCAATAAACTTTATATCTCAACTTTCATTTTTTATTGCCATAAAACATAATGGACTGTTTCCAAGTTAAAGCCATGATGCTCGGTATAATCTGTCCAGTAAGCAATAAAGCAAGGTGTTTTTTAAAAATTTCCTCCATTGCTTCAATCCTAACATAAGCAACCTTCCTGAAATAATTCAGGGGAAACAGGGGCTGGTAGTTTCTGATCAGTCAGCACCAAGTGCACAGAGAGGTTGTAGGGCACATTCAAGCACTTTGACTTCTCCTCTTGCAAGATGCAAAAAAGGCAGAATATCTACCCAAGGTAACTCTGGACACTGTTGCCATAGTTACCTGAACACTTTGTAATCATCAATAGATTTGTTCTCCTGACACACCACTGTGCTCAGGGATTAATACCATCTCCATTTTATAGATAGAAACCTAAGGCAGAGAGAGCCCAAGGACACACAGGAGCTGGGAGACAAAGCCAGGAACTGAAATGCAGCCTGAAGGTATTTTTGCTAGACCCTAAACACAGCCTACTGTATAATTATTACTTCTGGCTCTGGCCTGGTGCCCTCTCATTCATGGCATTTTCCACTGGTAACTCACCCATGGCACTTAACTTGTCTTCACTTTGATGCAGGAAATGGTTTCACTGTTTGCTGCAAAGACATTCCACTTGGGCAATAATCCAATTCCCTTCGATACTGCCTGTATCAAACAAAGTACAAGAGCAAGTCCCTCATCTGCTCAAGATGCGGAGTGGGGACAGGTAGCTGAAGGGCTTCAGATGAGGTATTTTTCTCTCCAAATCCATCTCTGAGAAACACCCAGGAAAGTAGCAAAGAACACATCATAAATTGCATTTTTAAGTATTTTTGGCTATGGCATCTAAAGGGGTCGAGGGAAAGGCTACCGAAGCATTAGGTCTGTCAAGAACAAATACCACCAACACTAAATCATATTTGCCTTGAGGTTTCAAGAAAAAAACCCACAACTTATTTTTGTTGTTGTCTTACCTGGAATTTTTACAGAAAAACAAGATAAATTCTGCCAGCCAGAAGATAAATTGAGTTCAAAGCCTATTGCAAATTTCAACCTAGGAAGGTCTATTTGCCTTACAAATTCTGTCCCTTAGTAGAAATGGTTAGTATTTCTTCTTATGTTAGATTAACGCATAAAGGTAAAAATACTGTTTAACACACACAACCACATGCATACACAAGGTATTTTTTTTACAGATAATATGTGTTCCTAGTTTTCAAATTGATACCTGCAATTGCAAAATGACAGTCTTACGGCACTGAGAAGCTGTTTCTGAGTATGTCTGGCATTTACAGGGGGTGAAACACTTTCAAAATCTTGCTAATCCCTGACTACATTTTGAGACCTCCAGATAACTTTAAAAACCCAGTTTCCATGTCTGTTCACAACCAGGGGCTACTTCTGCATCTAATTACAAAGGCAGTTCTGTAGGAGCTATGAAGCAATCCTTAATTGACTTTAGACTTCACTTTCATTATTTTCCTCTCCTCTGAGATGGTGTAAATCCAAAGTAGCTTCACTGAAGCTGCTGGAATTAAGACTATAGAAATGAAGGGCTGGAGGAGGCATATGATACTGAATGAATGTGAAAGTTGTGCCCATGTTATTCAAAAATGTTGCCATAATGTACAATATTTCACTATGGAAATGGAGAAACTCCTACCTGGTATGAGCAGGCTCAGTAAGGAGGTAGTCTCATGGCTAAAAGCAGAAGAGGCTCGGCGTGACATGCAGGAATGAAACTGGGCCCTGATGCAGACCTGTCAGTGCAAGGTGGGGAACCAGAGCACGTGTGAGCTTTCACCCGCTTTGTTAGCAACCCCTAGCACATGTAGTACTGCCTCATCACATGTGTGCTCTTCTCACCGCAGGAAAGACAGGTCCTGAGGTTGTAATTCCTCCTTTGGTTCTTCCTCTGATGTGCTGTCTGGCTATGCATGGGACATGTTAGTTCCTTGTTCCTGTAACATCAATCATCTCTTTAAATTACAGACTTCCACATGTGTATAACACCTGGCACAAAAGAGACTCTAAAAACCCTCATGACCACATGGAAACTCTCAGTTTGCTGGGTCTAAGTGACCTGAGGGCATCCCTGCTGCTGTCTGAGCCATTCTGGTCTGGTTGAGGCACCAAGACTTTGCTGCCTCAACCAGAATATCACCCAGGCTTGGCACAACCTCCTTTTCTGACCACAAGGCAATGTTTTGGCTATGAGACAACACTTAGGACAGTAAAACTGGAGCAGTAACTTCTGGGTTTGTGCTGTTACTGTGGAATGGGTACTCTGAAACAGAGTCACTGGAGAACCGTATTGAACTCTTTTCCTGGACACAAACTGAGGTGCAATCAAATGTAGGTGTTTAAAGAAGCCAATGTATGTGTATAAAGAAGTCCTGCCTACCATCTCTGATGCCTGACACACTTTAATTTCAGCTTTTTAACACTGTCTGAATTACCAGCAGCACAGCAAACACCTCCTTGGCCTGATCCAGGGGAATCAGTATTCCCTTGGCCTGACTCAGAGGGAATTGTTTCAGTGGATAGGCTTACCAGGTGCGCAGGCACAGTACAGGATGAAGTGCATTTTGTATACAACCCCAACTAAAGCAGCTCAGCAATTTCAGGGAGAAGAGGACTTGCATCCCCAGCCAAACCTGCTGGCTGCACCTGTCCATCCCCATGTAGAAAAAAAGGATTTCTGTAAAAAACAAATTTTCATTAGCTTCTGCCAATCATTTCTGCCCATCTAGCTTAATTAAAATTTACCATTCAATTCTCAGGCAAGCGTTTTACACAAAGAAGGCTAAAAGCCTCCCTCTTTGCTGCCTTCTTGCATTTTGGGAAAGGTTCCCTGAATGGCCCATTTAGAATATAAATACTAGCTACTAATTTTATTTCATATTAAATGTCCTGCAAAGTAAATTTCACAAGTCTTTGCACTTCATCAACAAAATTAAAACAGTTAAAGAAGGGATTTGCTGATGAAGGACGCTAAAATTGTCTGTCTTTTATTAATCCTGAAAAGAACATGCTGAAGTACAGAGCCTTTACTTCTTGTCAGCATTTCCTTGTCCACAACAATATTAATTTAATCATCATGGACTGGGTTAAAATTTAGTGAGACACAGATGTTGGAGCTCTGCCATTCATTTAGGTCACATTGGATTTGTGGGTAGAAGAAAGCGATCCCCAGGCAAGCATGGGAACACTTACAGCCCCCAAAATGGAATAAGCTTTAAGATCTGTCAGGACTTCCAGTG
Organism: Cariama cristata; assembly: GCF_000690535.1. Taxonomy (NCBI): domain Eukaryota; kingdom Metazoa; phylum Chordata; class Aves; order Cariamiformes; family Cariamidae; genus Cariama; species Cariama cristata. The sequence continues at coordinate 39,423 of NW_009629812.1, forward strand.
GGTGAAGAAGGAGGGATTTACGGGGTACTCCATTACCAAGTGGGGGGGCATACACAAGCAAGGCCACACAGAAGGAGACAGAGAGCAGAAAGGAAGAGCCAGACACAGCCTCAGACCACTGGTAGCACAAACCTGAGATGAAAGATAAATCTGTGGATAAGCGGTGCCTGCAAGAGTCCCAGGACTGAAAAGAAAGGCATGACCTTTGCTATGTTGTCTTTCTTGATGTCCAAGTAAACAAAACTTTGTGAATTCGTGGATGTAACAATTGGCATCTCATATTCAATCACAATTTATCCCCCCAAATAGATGTGACCTGTAGGACTAAAGATTTTACCGGACCCAGGTTGTCCTGTCACCGAGCCACATAGGCGCTGCAAAGCTGGGTTCTCAGCTAGTTAGGTCACCTTGGCTCCTTCCATGGTCATACAGGTGTTGCCAGGGCTGCACAAATGGTTTGCAGGAGGAATAAACACAGCTGCTCAAGGGACAAGCTGTAAGGAGCCACTTGGTGTGGGAGATCATGTCAGACTGGGAATCCCTGGGATCTCTGGGAGGACTTGACAGAAAATGGCTAAAGGACTTTGGGACACAGGACTTCAGGAAAGCCCCAGCCCCTCCTCAGAGCTGGAACAAGGATCAGGCTGTCGTATGGGCTGAGCAGAGTGCTGTGTTTGCACACAAGGCCCTAGTCCTTGTCAGGGCTCATCCACAGATCCTAATTCTCACAAAGTTGCCCTTTTTTCTCAGTTACTGGCTGGGCTGGGAAGGGCTGGTCTCCATCCTTCTTCCCGCAGGGGGACCACTGTGAAGCGAGCAGTACAGAATTCATAGATCTGAAAGAGTGAGGCGCCAGAAAAGATCCTGAAGAGAGGGAGAGAGCACAAGAAGGAGGTTAATGGTTTGTCCCAGTGATGAGAGCCCTATGAAGAAAAACAAGGAGTATCATGTGGCACTCGGTAGGAAATGTGACATTATTCCAGGTCAAGGATTTCTGTCTGCTTCATTAGAGAGAAGCTGCAGAGCCAGAAGGGCACACAACAGATTAAAAGGAAAAAAAAAAAAATGTTTGGGTTTTGTTCAAGCAGTTCTTTTCAAGAGCAATAGCCAGATTGTGACAACTTGCAGGTCTTGCAAGCAGCTGACCAAAGCAGAATTAAGATCTCATCAGTAGCTTTTTCTGGCACCCACATCAGTCTGGCTTCTTAATACCATTAGCAAATTGTAATTACTGAACATTTCAAACCCAATATCTCCATCCAGGCAAATACCAGCAGGCTGGCCAGCATGGTCAAATATGCAAAATCAGCATGCATAGATCATATGTGTGCACAAGCATTTGTGTTGGTCTGCCTGCCCATTCTGACCCATTAGCTCTCCGCTGCAGCGTCATCCATCAGTGGCAGAGCTCCATTACACCGCCTGCTCTCTCACATAAAGGACAATCCCCCTCACCTTCCCGGCTTGTCCTGTTTTCCTGTAGATTCCCATGCTCTTAGCAAAAGAGGGTAGCTGTAAATACAGACCAGCATGGAAAAAAGGCAGAAGGAGCCAGGATGAGTTACTAGGATCTACAAAAGAGGTCATAAAAAATCATCAGCTCTGACACAAGAGAACTGGACCCTGAATGCTATTGTTCCGTAAAATTGACAGCTGGTAAACATGGAGCAAATGGAAAGAAATTGCATCCACTGTGTCCCTCCCTGGGATTTACTACCACTGGGGCAAGGGCAACCCATGCTGGAGTTAGTAGAGTTCAGTGCTGCCATGGGTTGAAAGCAGTAAATCAGTGGCCAGTGATAACCACAGCAAATAGGAACTTTTCCCTTGGCTACTTAGGATGAGTGTTTCCAGGGAGCCCAAAAAATGTAAATTCACATGAAGAGCACGGTCAGGTACTCAGCTGAAGAAATGTGGCAGACCCTTGGGTCACCAGCAAGTGGGAGACAAGCAGTGAGAGACTAAATGTGCAGCAACCACTCATATGTGTCTGCCATCATACCTGCCCGGAAGCCCTGGGAGGAGAGAAGCCTGGAAATGCAAGCATGGGGTTTGTCCTGGACATTGGTACAGTCACAGACCGTTTCCACTTTGTTTCCCACGTAGCCAGTTCCCTTGCTAAGTAGTTGATTTAAATAAGAACATCTATCTTCTAAATTGTGTGTATCAAACAATCAATCACTTGGAGGCTGAAAACCTCCCCAAATCTGTAATTACGGTGTCACAGCTGATTGTGATGAAAGTGAAGCTGTCAGGGAGACATTTGTGAGACAAACACACTTGCGCACAGCAATTTTCCCCAGAGTGCTATGGCAAGCTTTCCTGCCATATGGGGCCATGATTAATAACCTAGCCTATATGTAAATATTTAGCTGTTTAGGAAGCAACAGGATCCAATTACCTTTCAACTCATTTCTCTCCTCATGATAAAATACAAAGCAGAATTTCTGATTTTTTTCTTTAAAAAAAAAGGGATAAAAAAAAGCCCCTATGACTCATATTCTACTGATAATATTAAAGACATTCTTCTCTCTGCCCGAGGTAATACAGGCTGAGAGCTCAGCTGGGCAAGGCAGCCGAAATATCTTATTTTCTCATTACTATAATGTCCCTCTCCAAGGAAGTGAATGCTGACACTTTCTGCCGATAACCCCTCGTGACTGTCACCGTGACAGTGGCCTGGAATCAGAGCTCTCACTGGTACATGATACAATCTGAAGTAAAGCTTTTATCATGAGCCCTGTGGTTTTTAGGACAATCCTTAAAGCTTTCTGAGAGGAAGAGCTGCCTGAGAATCATAGCAGTCCCCAGGGGCAGAAACCAGACATTTCTGGCTCTCACAGTAGCACGGACAGTTTGGGACTCAGCTTTATGTGCACCCGGAATGGTGAAGAGAGAAGAAAAATAAGCCTCCACAACAATTTCTTTTTTTTAAAACAATTTTATGACCTTTCTGGCAAGGTCTACACTTTTGACTGTATTATCCTTTCCCAGCAGGGCTATCCACCTCCATGTCCCAGCCCCCTCTGCCCTCTCTGCAGGGCCCCAGCACATCCTCTCCTCAAGGCAATACTGGAAACTTCTCTTGGCTGGTTACAAGTACTGTTTGCTGCCACCTTTGACTTGATATATAAGTGCTACCACAGCCCAGATCACCAGGCTTCCTCCAGCTCCCAGCTCTGGGCACAGGGTCATGGCTGGACTCCTTGGAAAACCTCTTTAGTCACGGTAATAATTTCATAGGGAAGTGCTCAATGAAACACAGGTCAAGGTAGTGTGTCCTACATGGCTCAGTCGGCTTTGTCTCAATGAAAATGGTGTTGCTGAAGCAAAGTGCAGATGGCCCCTTGGGTCACTGGAGCCATCTAGATTAACTACTGCTGCTGCCACACCATCAACCCCTTCCAGTCCCTGGATTTGCAGAAGTCAGGACTCAACTAAACATTAATGGTATTTAGGGCACACAAAACAGAGAGCTGTTGCTCTAGGCACAGTCACGGGACACTAAACACTGTACTTGTTAACAGAGCCAGGGCATTAATGGTACCTAAAGATCCAGTTTGGCACAGTGGGATTTTCAAATGCAAGGACTGGAGCCCTGTTCATTCCTCATGCAGCAGGAAGGTATCTGTTGTCCATCTCCCATGGAAATCCCATGGGCCCAGCTGGGAACCTGGCTGGAGGTCCCAGTACAGGCTGTCTTTTGCACCAGTCCTTGGGAAATAATGCCAATGAGTTTCCAGCATGGCTGGGAAAATGCTGTCCCTCTGGCTGCCGTTGAACTGTGCTGAGGCCAAAGCTGGCTGTTCTACAGCTCTGCTGCTTTACATGCTGTCAGTCATTACACTCTGTGGTTGATGAGACTGGGAAGTTTAGGACCTGAACTCATGCCACGGTCCTGACAGGCAGGATGCCCAACCACTCTTCAAAGCCGGTAATCAGTGCTGTAAGTCGTTGCCTTGCTATTTCTACACAGAGGGCTGCCCAGGGGATGTTGCCTCTGCCTACTCCATCACTGCTGCAACTCATCTGCTGAGGTCTTTGCTGAAATGTATGGCAAAAGAGTGGGAGCCATGGCCTGATAGCCTGACTCCCCAGAATTAGCAGGAGCATTGATTCTGCATATGAAGGAGGAGGATAAATCACCCTGTACTGCTGCATGATCTGTTCCAGGGCCAGGGTGTTCAGGATGCAAAGATGGACATGCCGAACCACCACAATGAAGCAGAGGATGGGAGAGATACAACATGTACAGGAGGAAAAGCATTCAATGGAGATGGAACCAGACCTGTCCTAAAAATGGAAACCTCTCCTCAGAGAAGCTTTCACATGAGATCAGAGCAAAAGCTGCACAATGATGCTTTCGTGTACCGCTGAGATGCTGAACTTCATCCACGTCTGCAGGTTTTCTGTCCCTGCCCAGCCCAAAGAGGACACCCAGATCAGCTGTGTCTGCTGTCCCCATGGCCTCCTGGAGGACACTGGCTGTCCTGGAATACTGCCCACTCTGCAGAGAATCACAGAATCATAGATTCGTTTAGGTTGGAAAAGATCATTGAGTCCAACTGTAAACCTAGCATGGCCAAGCCCACCACTAAACCATGTCCCCAAGCACCACATCTACACGTCTTTTAAATACCTCCAGGGATGGTGACTCCACCACTTCTCTGGGCAGCCTGTTCCAGTGCTTGACAACTCTTTAGGTGAAGACATTTTTCCTAATATCCCGTCTAAACCTCCCATGGCGCAACTTGAGGCCATTTTCTCTCATCCTATCACTGGTTACTTGGCAGAAGAGATTGACCTCCACCTCCCTACCCCCTCCTTTCAGGTCGTTGCAGAGAGCAATCAGGTCTCCCCTCAGCCTCCTCTTCTCCAGACCAAACCCCCCCAGCTCCCTCAGCCGCTCCCCACCAGACTTGTGCTCCAGACCCTTCCCCACCTTCGTTGCCCTTCTCTGGACTCGCTCCAGCACCTCAAGGTCTGTCTTGTGGTGAGGGGCCCAGAACTGGACACAGCACTCGAGGTGCGGCCTCACCGCAGTCTGGGTCTCTGGCCAGGCCAAGTCCCAGCACAAGGCAGCAGCAGGAGGGGACTTCCAGTGGAGAGTTTTTTCAACGGTAATTTAATGTCTAAGGTGGGAAATATTTGTTTTGTGAATAGGGATATTATTGTCTCCCCAGCCCCAAAATAATTGCTTTTTTAGTGATTTTTAGCCAATCCTAGCCGCATTTTAAGCAAAATGGGTTGATATAAAACACAGTCAGCTTCAGCATTGCTGATAAAAGAAGGCCAAATATGATTAAGAAAGGCATCATCTGCCTTGCAGAAGCACCTTGCAGTGAGTATAATTTTTGAGTCAATCATTTCAGTTTTATTTTGTAATTAAATTGGAATGATTTTTTATATATGTATATATACACACAGTGTGTGTTTTTTCCCTGTCATGGACTGTTGAATGCTAAGTTAAAGTCATTTGGCTCTTTGGGATGACCCTCTTCCCCTTTAACAAGTTTGAATTTCTTTCAAGTGTAACATTAACTTTCAGTTTTCTAGTGTTACAATACTTTATTGGGGAGTAATTATTGACTTTTTTCTGTCATGTTTTCCGCTGGGACTGTTTCTTCCTAATTACACTCTGCACTACACTGATCCTTGGGGATACTCAAAACCTGGCTGATCAGAGCCGTCACAGTCCTCATGGGCAACCTCAACCATTCCGTGTCTCTGCAGCGGTGCAAAGCACAGGGACACGGAGCTGAAAGATCAGGTGGCAGCAGCAACATCCCTGACAGGGAGCAGGCTGCAGGGTGGCTCTTTGACCATCCAGTTAACATGTCTGCAGTCCATCTGACAGACCCAAAAGGCTTTCTATGAAACAGGAGCATATGTAAGGTTTCCGTAACTGGAAATGCTGTGCAAAACTCTTCATCTGCATGTAAAGGTCTGTTTTGGGGTTTTTTCCTACTGCGAGCAGGTGTGTATGAAAGCAAGGTATTTTGCATCCATGAGGAAACTGGGCTTTGCTTCTCCTCAATTGCTCTGCGAGCCCAGTGGTACCTCAGGGTGCCTCAGCAGAGCTATTTCTGACTTATGCTGATCCAGACAGGCCTCAAACAGAGCAAAGCAGTAGGAAAGGCTGCTGCTTCCAAGAGAGAAAGAAGAAAGGAAAGACTAACGACAGCAGGAAAGACCCACGCTGTGAGTGCCTGCGGCGTGGGGGAGGTGGAATTGGAGAGGAAGGGGAGACTCGGGAGGTTTCAAACTGTTTCCACCTAGGACTTGCTCAGCAGTTTCTCCTCTGGATGGATCCAGGTCAGTCTCAGCCCTCTGGCCACAGTCATCTTGGTGTTTGAAGGGACGACATCAAAAGGCAGCCCAGAGACACTTGCAAGTGCTGAGGCTTGAAATGTATTGAGTGAGGCAGTCTCTGGGGATCAGTCCCAGGTGTAAAGTACAAGTTGATTCAACGAACGACAGCGTGAATGGGGGCAGGGAGGAGCTGGCCATGCAAGCCAGCATGAGTGTATCTATGCTTATCAGGGTCTGGAGTCACCGTGTCTCGGATGTGGTTTACATTAATGCCAGGTTCGGTGGGTTCACTTCTCCCACAACTCTGCAAGGGAAGCGGGATTGGGTACATTCGCCTCTGATCTGTGGTGCTAAGAAATAACCAGCTTTACATTGCAGCATCCTCACCCACTTCTGACTGTCCTTCTGTGACTGCTTCAGGCCTCAGTCTGTCAATGCCACACAGATGATTTTCCAGCATGTAGGAGAATCCTGATCTTCAGAGTAAATTCAAAGAAGGTCCATGAAGCCACTGCTTTGGCCTTGTGTAAATGCAAAAAAGGTTGGTGCTACCTTCTTTTCCAACGTGAGGGGCACCTTTCAGTGGACGTTAACTGGTGCTGAACCCGACATAGTGTGTGACGGCCGAGGACTTCTCCACCAACCCATCCCAGCAGGAGACTCCATTGTTTACAAATCACTTTTCACAAATTCCTTGGAATGCATTAAACAGGTAGAGAGCAAACCAGGATTTGTAAAAGGACTTTAAAAAATGAAGTCAGAAAGAAGATCCAGCATGCAGCACGTTAGAAATCCTGAGGGGAATTTTCTCTGTCTTAATGACAAAGGATATTTCATTTTCCATGTCCTTCTCTTTCCAGGTAGAAGACGCCAAATTATGCATGAATTGCCCTTGTGGAGGGGATCTGTCTTTTCCTTTTTTCACTCAGATGACGTCACCTTTAGCTAGTGGGATCCAAATGCCAGGGCTGCTCTGTTTTGCAGAATAAAAGGTTCCTGGGTGGGGGACCCAGAACAAAAGAAGCCGGTGCCTTCTCACTTGAGTAGGGGAGTGACTGGGGTCAGTCTGGCAAACAGGCAGCCAGGCTGCTGTGGCTGGTGTGTCAAGCTGGACAGACACACTGAGGACCACCCAACTGGGACAAAAGTGTCTTCAGCAAGGCATTTGGCTTTTTGGAAGCTGATAATCACTTTTTAGAGCTCTTGAATGGATAGAGAGCATTCTCCCCCATCTATATGGTCTCCATAGTTTAATAGAATGTGATGAAAGCACAAGATAGACAGTGAGCAAGAAATAAAATTCTCCAGGCTTTGCCAAGCAAATGAAGGTCCACATCAGCATCACTGCTGGTACAAGAAATTAAGACTTACCATGCTGTTTGCAGTGGTATGTCACATACTTTCTATGCAGAAGCAAGCCACTGGTTCCTTCCAAACTCCTCCTGAGACTTTCCGTTAATTATCTAGCCAGGTATTCCCAGTGTACCCAGCCTCTTGCAGAAAAAGTAAATGCAGTCCCAGCCTTAGACTGCTTCAACACCAAACAGACCTGGGCACATGAGACCAAGTTAAACAATAAGTTAAATTAATGGAGTTGTTCTTTTCAGATGACTAAAGAAGCAGTGCCCCTTATCCTCTGTATTAACCTCTAAAGAAAGAAGATGAATTGTTTACTGAAAACATTTATGTGCTGGGAGACACTTTATCAAAGTCAGTAGAAGCAGTGCTGTACCCCTGCCCTGTCCTCCTGCTGCCCTGTCATGGTTCGGGTTCCCATAGGGTCCGTGTGAGTAACACCAGACAGCACTTTGCCAGCCTTCTCACCATGGTATTGCAAACAGTGGGCACTGGATTAAAGGCCCTCCTGTTTCCACTGTCCACAGCACATTTAATTGGGATCCTGGGGAGCCAAGTCTCTGCCCATGTAACCCTTTTTTCTCCTTGATTCAAAGCCAGGATTTCCTCCAGTTTCCACGTTAATAAACTTTGCAGAGGTCAGAGAGGAGATGCATCCCTGTCCCTCTCTGAGTAGTTCCATGCACACAACAGGGAGAAAGAACTAAGGGGCACCCCACCAGCTTAGCTGAAGTGCTGCATCCACCAGGCTATGTGGGACCAGATACAGGCACAGACACAAGGTCCAGCCATCTCATCCTTGCCAGTACAAGGCCAGTACAAGGCCTGCCTTGCCAATGGCAGGGAAAGTATGATAGTCCTTTAGCCAATTGTGCCAGGCAGGACAGGGCAATATACTGTTGGACTCATATTTATTACTAGTTTTACAGAATAAGAGATGTCTACCCTGTCACTTCTCCAAGGTGCACAAAAACATGTCAGATGTACAATTAGACTCAGATTTCCCCGGCTGACGCCTCCAAACAGTACCCAACTTGGACCTGACAGAACTAGGAAAGAAACCTTCACAAAGTGAGGTAAACCATGTAGACGTGCGTTCCTTTTGTGGTTGCCCCCACCCTGAACCCATGTACAACACTACAGAAGAAGATGCTGCAAAAAAAGTGTTTACACACAGAAATATATTGGGGTGGTGCCAAAGCAAACCTTTTATATGTGTTTTTATGTTCACAGACACGATCCATCATTGGGAGAGGGTATCACCTTTCACTTGCTGAGGGAAGGCTGAGGGAACTACACAATGACAGGCTGTTTCCGAGAGTCTACCAAATGCCATGAATAACAGGGGAATTTCACTGCAGCGTACATGCCAGGCAGCAGTAGTGGGGAATGGGGATTACCTGCTCTGGTTATAACCATCGTGGCACCTCTGAGAGCACCACAGTGTCTCTGCTACATGAATGTGTGCACCCTGGCTATATCCGCACTTCTCTGGCTTGGATCTGAGTAACAGCCCCATGCCAGGAGCTGTGAGAAAAATCTTAGTCCTGCAGCAAGCTGGAGAGAAGAACCTCTCACAGTCTGCTCCACAGACTCCTTCAGAGTCATCTCACAGTTAAGGGTTGAATGACCATCAAGGAGGCTCACAGGACCACTGTACCAGGCTGCCAACACCATGACTATGGAAGAAGACCTCCCTCTTGCACTGGGGCATGGCTAAACATGAATCTCTGCTGCGCACAAATCCAGCTCCTGCTGCAAGGTGCTTGTGCTGAACATCTCACAGTATCAGCACAGGCTGAGTGCATCCTGTATGCTTCTGCCCATCCTCTGTCACCCTTTATTCCTGCCATTGCTTCTCTGGTGCAAAGTAGCAGGAACATAGGGGCAAAGAAGAGGCTGCCTGAGGACCATCGGAGGCAGAGGGAGATGGTTTAGCACACGGAGACTGCCCAGAGAGTGCATGTGTCCTGTGGGAGAGAGGGGGGATGATCTATCTGCAACCTGGCATACAAAAATACATCCTATCACCCTCAGGAGGGAGAGAACTGTGATTGTGTAACATAAATCCTGCCAAAGGCATGTGCAAGCAAGCAATTACCTCTTGGGAAAGTTAAGACTTTGGCATTCAACCCTGTGCAATTGCAAAGAGGAAGAAGCAGAAGCTGGAGATATCATTAGACTATTAATAACTACATGCATGGTACAGCCATTGCAAAATTATTTTACAAAATAAGCAATGTTAGAACCAATGCCTCCTGCTACTCCTTTTAATTTAAGCATCAGTATTGCTGGCAAATGCCCCTGCTCCTGCTGGCATTTCTCAGTGTATAGCCACAGCCATTGGCAGGGGAAGATTTGCACACTAAACCTCTGATCCAAAAGCAGGGGCTAAAAGGTCCAGTCCTGTTGGCTGGAGCAGGATCAACATTGCAGAAGGACATGGTGCTGTGCGGAGTCCTTTTCTTTTACATAATTTCCAGCTTGTACACAGGAGCCTCTGAACCCAACAGTGAAGTGCCGCTGAAATAAGTGGAGTGGGATCCTGAATGGCTGTTTGCTCCTTCCAGGCTGACCTTCCCTGTTTCCCCACCCCAACCAGAGGGACATTTTCAAAAGGTCTTCTCCTCTTTGGATTTCCTATGATCATACCATCTTTTTACCAGCACTTTCATTCTCCAGATAACAAACATGTTTCAGAGGAAGCACCCAGGCTCCTCAGGCTGCACAGCTCTGTCTTTGCTGAAGATACTTCACATAACCAGTCGTGCTATGTGAACACCGGTGATGGTCTCTGGCATCTGGTGAAGAGTTCAGTACTGATGTTATATCTCCTACAGAGATCACTGCCTATTGAAATGAATAAAACTGTAAACTTTGTCCTGAAAAGTGCTACAATGAGTAGAACTCACCAGCACCGTGCCATGAGTGACTTTTCTATTTTTTGAAAGAAGCAATAGCAGTCTTCAGCTCCCAAGCATACCTAAGTAATTCATGAGCTTTCCTAGGATACTAATTAGGAGAGAGGGACAACATACGTTAATTATCTCAGTCACAATGAACAGTTTGCTCAGATGTTCATCTAGCATAGGTCTGTTTTCGTTTCCAGCTTTTTACATAGATCCTCTAAACTACCAAAAAGTCTATCAATTTCAACACGGCAAAATGAACTCATCTATGAGTTCTTCCTGAAGATAAGTGACTAGAAGTTGGAAGTCTCTGCTTCAAGGCTTTTTCCTGATACATGAGGAACAACATAAAAGCTTTATAGCAGACTTCCAAGAAATCAAAAAGCAGAATGCTTCCTCAGATAGTCATAACTCAAAAATAGCTTGTCCAATTCAACGCTTACTGATACAGACAAAGCACTTTCCTCTGGGCTGAGCCTAGACATGAAAAATAAGATGAAGGTTGGAGTTGTCATTAGAAAGTTAGAAGAACAATCCATTTACAGTTAAGCTTACAGTGGATTCTTCCAGCCTTGACAACAGTCATAGTGGCTCCATAACACCTGTGAAATACTTTGAGATTACCTGATGAAATGTACTGTTACAGAGCTGGGCAATATTGCAATACAGGCAAAGCCAGAAGGAAATTGTCTTTGTTAATCAGCCCACTGGATTCCTGCATCCTTAGATCAAACTCTGCTTAAGCTATTTGTTTCTTTTTTTGCTATAATGATCTCAAAAAGAAGAGCGACTTCGTATGAGGAAAAGATGCAGGAATTTTCAAAGAAAAACAAAAAAGAGGGGTGTCTGAAGAGCAGCAGAGACTAGTCTGACCTTGCCACATCATGTAGCTCTCCATGATTGAATCCAAGCTCTGTGGGACTCCCAGGCAGATGTCTGCAATTACTCCCACAGGGACCAGGGTATCATTCCTGTCTATCAGCCCTTATTGCTCCTCAAGACTGCCATGACTTCACTGCCCAGCCGAACTGCTCTGTGGTACCTGGAGACACTGCAATATATGGACAAATTGGTCAAACCAGAGGCTTGCTCAGTCTCACCAGACAAACCAAGAACAGCAGAAGTTAAGGGCTCTTAGCCCTTAACAGAGCCAAAAGATAACACAGTTGAAATGAAGGTCACTGAGTAAGTTTATCCTGACATCCTACTTCCAGGTGACAGTGCACTCTGCTCTTGCAGCTACAACCTCCTTCTCTTCTCCTTGCTCTTCAAGGGCAATCTTTTTAATCCTCACACAAGGCTTCTTAGGCTGCTTCAGTCAAGCTTGTTCACCTCCTTCAGCAAGGGGGTGCAATGATAGACTCCACAAAAGTAATCCTGAACATTTTTTTGATCTAGAGGTAAACTTGGACATTTGTTCTCCCGCCTTGTGAGAGTCGGTCCGAAGTTGGCCCGAAGGAACAGTAATGTCTCAACATCGTCAATAGATTCTTGGAGATGATACAAGGACGCCAACACCCGAACAGGGAGGACTGCATGGTACGGAGAGCAGTGTACTGTTCTCCACTACCTGGGAATGAAAGTAACAGCCGAGGGACGAAAAACAATATACTATTCTCCACTACCTGGGACTGAAAGTAACGGCTGAGGGACATAAAACAATATACTATTCTCCAGTACCTGGGACTGAAAGTAACGGCTGAGATAAAACCACATAGCTGCTGTCAAATAAGATGGATCTCACCTGCTGCCTTAGCAACTGGCAAGAAGACTTGGACCTTAGGTGAACTTTCCTAATTATAACAGGAAAAACACACCTCCTAGCCGAAGGCTACCCGCCTCCAAGGCAAACCGCGCCTAAGACACTCCTCCTTGAGGATGTGCTGAAGTCTTGTTCAGGGAGGTGGAGGGAAGGCGGAGGTTGGCAGTGGTCCATGGGACAGAGGAGGGGGCAAGGTGTGTTGCTCAGCATAAAAGATGCTCCTTAACAACCAAAGTTTGGAAACTTTCCCCACCGGAGATCACGACGATCGGAAGGACTGAGAGGACACTGCCGGACCTGGGACCATAGGGACGGCTTGGACCCGTGGTGGTAGCTATAATTCTCTCCCTCTCTCCTGTTACTTTAACTTTTCTTTCCCCCTTCACTCTTTCTACCTATCGCACGCCGCTTTACGGGCAACACAATAAAGTTATACTGATTGACTGAAATATAACCCCTTTGGCGTTTTAGCCTTTGATTTTGCACTTCAAGACCGGAGTTTAACGAACCATCACGAGTCCACCGAGTGGACCATGACATAAACTGGCGTCACAGACAGGATTCACGAGTCCACTGAGTGGACCGTGACATAAACTGTCGTCAGGGATAGGATCCTGAGAGACAGAGGGATGCAGGTTATGTGTGGTCTGTAACTGGGGAAGGACGTCTCACTCCAGCCGCACGTGGCCCTACACCCGACAGGGTGAGAGGTG
>NW_009629813.1:0-729 GCF_000690535.1 Cariama cristata
CATCATACAATTCAAAACTGAGCATTCTCTGCTAGAGTCAAATCCCCTTCTGGTACACACTGAACTTCACCAACCTTCAGGATCACCCATCAAGTACATCCAGGCCTCTGAGTGAAAGCAATCCCACGAATGGGTTTGGCTTTGCCCGAAGCAGGAAAAAATGAGACAGTTTTCCCCAGCATATTCCTTTCATGCACCACAGGAACTTTATCCCCTTCTACTGCAGGTAAAAGGTCTGACTGAGCAGGACCAGCTCTCTTCATAGATCCCCTGGTGTTAACTAGCCAGGTAACTTGTGCCAAGTGTTTGTCCCAATTTTTAAAAGTTCCACCACCCATCGCTTTAATGTGGTCTTTAACAAGCTGTTATATTGCTCAATTTTCCCTGAGGCTGGTGCATGATAGAGGATATGATATACCCACTCAATGCCATGTTCTTTAGCCCAAGTGCCTATCAGGTTATTTCGGAAATGAGTCCCATTGTCTGATTCAGTTCTTTCAGGGGTGCCGTGTTGCCACAAAACTTGCTTTTCAAGACCCAGGATAGAGTTCTGAGCAGTGTCATGAGGCACAGGCTATGTTTCCAGCCAACCAGTGATTGCTTCCACCATTGTAAGCACATATTGTTTACCTTGGCAGGTTTGTGGAAGTGTGATATAGTCAATTTGCCAAGTCTCCCCATACTTATATTTCAGCCAACATCCTCTATACCACAGAGGCTTTAACCGCT
>NW_009629814.1:0-802 GCF_000690535.1 Cariama cristata
AGCTGGAGGCCAACCTGCCCTGCATCCCTCCATCCCCGTGGCCACCCCAGTGACCATCCCAGTGCTCCCAGCAGGTGCCTCACACCGGGCAAGGACAGGCCTTACTGGAAGGGATAGCCCCCCATCCTGCGGGGCGGCTGCAAAGCTGCACCGGGGCTGGGGGGCCCTTTGATGATTTCATGGGGGGGGTCCATCTCTCTTTACAGCTCTGCGCACAGACCCTCACCTATGGGACGGTGCCCGTGGGAGCGTTGACAGCAGCTCGGGGTCCCTGGGACGCCTCTTTGCACCCCCTCCCCGGGGTGCTGCAGGTATTTCGGAGCAGCCCTCCCTGGGTTTGCATCCCGGCTGGTGCGGATGCCGCAAGGAGCCCGTCGGGGCGTGCCGGGCCAATAACGATCTTTCGCTGCGGGTTCCCGCATCCTCTCCTTTGTTCGCGGAGGTTTCTCACCCGTCTCTTTTACGGCAGCGGAGGCAGGACCCCTCTCCCGCAGGACCCTCACTCAGCACCAGGTGGGCGATGAATATTAAAATCCACCCCAAAAATAAAAACCTCAGCCTTTCAATTTGGCAGCCCACGGTCGCCGGCTCTACCCTGGGTGGGCACTTCTGCATCCTGGACCTCCAGGAGAGTCTGAACTGCCAGACGGCTCCTGTTTAATGAATAAAAGAGGGAAAAAGAAAGAGTTTGGGGGTCCCCGCTATTTGGGACAGCCTCCATCCCCGCAGGCAGATCCCTGCCCCGCCGCACTACACGCCGAGCATCCCTCTGCAGCACCGCCGGCCCCAGCAGCACATGGCC
>NW_009629814.1:864-1865 GCF_000690535.1 Cariama cristata
TTGGGGGTTATTTATAACCCCAAAGAAATAAACAACCCGTTTATTGCTTGCAAAATGGCTGGGATGAAGAGATGCCATCACCTGGCACCCGAAGGCGGGAGGCCTGGGACCCCGCTGGGGCCTGGCTGCATCCCTTGGGCTCAGCTCAGGGGGATGGAGAGGAGGGGACAGGAGGCCCTTATTAATACTAATCCCAAGAAATATCGCTATGCCCTGAATAAATCAGGCTGGGGGGTCCTCAAAGACCTTTGGTCCTTTGAGATGAGCTGCGGTGCGGCCCCTCCTCTTCTGGGTGGACACTTTGGGTAGGGAAATGGCGTGGGGGGGGGTGGGCTGGACAGACGCGTTTGATTTTTTCGCTGAGGGATGGAGGAGGAGGTGGCATGATTTTATTCCAAGCACGTCAGCTGCCCCCCCGCTCCCTGTCCCCTCCTTCCTCCCTCCACCCGCAGTCCGATGTAAACATAACGGCTAGAAACCTGCCAGGCTCCATCCCCGGTTGGATTATAGGGGGGGGAATTAAGCAGCTTGTTGCAAACGTTTGATTAACACAGCGATGCCCCCAAATAACCTTCAGGCGTCTGGCCTCAAGGTCGTGGGCTGGAAGGGGCTGGCGGGGATGGGGAGAGGGACCCTCGGGTACCCACGATGCGAGGAGAGGAAAAGGATGGATGGAGCGGAGGAGCTGGGCGCACAGATCCTTCCATCTGTGATTTTTATGCCATTTTTATTTCTCCCCGCCCACGCCCACCCCCTGACCGATTCGCTCGCCACTGCAGCACTGGTTTGACTCGAGATGCTCTGGCTCCGGCGAGGGGGGCGGAAAGGAAGAGGTGGGAAATTCCTCTATTTCCCTCCTTTCCCGGCTCTCCATCGAGTCCCAGCCCTGTCCAGCTCTGCTAGTCACCCAGCCCCACGAAGGATGATGGTCTCCATGCGGAACGGTCTTTTCCTTCACATCCCTGCAGCACGCAGCTCCTTTTTTCGGTTTATTTTTATGC
>NW_009629814.1:2105-4229 GCF_000690535.1 Cariama cristata
CAAAGCCCGAACAAGGCTCAGTGACACAGGACTCACATGTCATTCCCTTCCCCACCTCCCCCCAACAACAGAGTCACAAATCATCTCAAAACACTCTAAATTTAGACCGCCCGCGAGACCACAAACAGGGATTTCGATGACATCACTGCTGGAAATTAAGGGGTCAAATAGGGAAGCTGAAGGCGGCACCCCGAGGAGCGGGCACGGCGCTTTAATGATGCTCCCGCAGACCAAGGCCATCCCATTTCTCCTATTAAACCATCTCAGCGCAGCCCCTCAAAACATATTTTTTCCCATCACCCAAAATGCCCAGAATCAGACCAGTAATTAGATTCATTCCAATCAGGAGCTACATTTAAAGACCGCGGGGACCCAACGGAGCAGCACTGCCGAGATGCTCGGTGTGACCGGGTTTGCTCCATGCCTGCGGGTAATGAGAAACCAAACGAGCAAAGCCGATGAGCTTTGCCTGGCGCAGAGGCTGGGAGGAGAGGTGATTCGCATCTCCTGCCGTCCCGGAGCTGGAAGGCGGATCCAGCATTTGCTCCGCGGTTGGTGATGATGAAGGATACGCCGTTACCATGGCACTTGCACAGTTGTGCGTGCATACGGTCCTAAGTCGTGCTGCGATTACGGGGTGGTGATGCTACTACGGTATCCCGGTACCTATAGCGCTTTCTGCGTGCTTTGCTCTGCAGCCAAGAGTCGGAGCAAAAACCCACTGCACATAGGGGAAAGGGAGCCAGGGCTGAGTCCCAAGGTGGGAACGGGGCTGCTCTGAAGGAGGTCCCGTATGCCAGAGGGTGACTAAAGAAGAGGGATTCCTATGGCTCCTATCGCCTTGCAGCTGGAGGGGCAGATCCTGACCTCCTCAACAAGTTCGGATGGGTTGGAGCGCAAGAGTTTGGTAAGAGGAGCTCCAGAGGCGCGGAGCATTCAGAAACTATCTGGACCCTCGGCCAAAGGTTTAGCGACAACATGGTACCCGGTGAAATCACAGTTCTGTAATTGTTACTAATGTCAGGATAGATTTGAATGGTATCACTCGCTTACGTGAACCTATACATCGTGATACATAAATACTCCTATACTGACCCCAGAAACCCTGGTCCGTAAAATGTCCATCCTACCCTTCAGTGTAAACATCCTGATTTTAGGGCATGAACCTGTCCCAGCACTAAAAGCCACGTTCGCAGGAGCCCAGACCCTTCCTGTCCTGCAGCGAGGACACAGTGTTTTCAACTGAGAAGGCCACGAGGGGGTCTCTCTTAGGGGGTTTTGGGACGGTTTCAGCCAAAGTGCAGGATAGTGAGAGGATAAAATACCCCCCAATGGTTGGTCACTGGAGGTGGCCAACAGCACAATCCGTCCCACACCCAAGGCAAGCTCTGAGCAGCCTGGCGGCAGGATTTATTCCCCTCTTGCCGTCTCTCTCCCAAGGGTGCTTGGGGAGCTGGGGACAGGCTGGAGGCTCAGTGGAGGACACTCCTCCTATCCCTTGCGGTATTTTAAGCAGGGTCTTGTCCTCAGCAAGTGTTTTCCAAGTGTCCCAACCTCTCTTCAGCAGCCTTTAGGTTAGGGAGGTAGAGGAGTTGAAGAGGTGGGATTCACCCTGCCAAATCTCAGCTGCCCAAAGGTCCTCTCATGCCTGTGAATCACATTGTGTGATTGTCCATTGCTGACGGACAGCCATCCCTCGTCTCCAAGACTAATCACCCTCCGGAGATGCCCATCTCTCTGCCCACCCAGGAAGCAGGCCAGTGGAGACTATCCACGCGCCTTTCGGATGGGTGAGATGAAAAGACATGTTTCCCAGCCCCAGCCTGCGAATATGAAAACAGTTTGGGCAAGCAGTAGAGGCCAAGGGATGCAGCTGTGCCAAGATCATAGAATCATAGAATGGTTTGGTTAAAGGAACCGTTCAAGGCCATCTAGTTCAACCCCCTGCCATGAGCAGGGACATCTACACCCAGACCAGGCTGCTCAGACACCCCTTCCAACCTGCACTTCCAGGGATGGGGCAGCCACAGCTGCTCTGGGCAACCTGTGCCACTGCCTCAGCACCCTCATTATAAAAAAATTCTTCTCTATATCTAGTCTAAATCTCCCTTCTTTTAGTTTAAA
>NW_009629815.1:0-220 GCF_000690535.1 Cariama cristata
CCCTGCTCCCTTCCTGCACCCATCAAACCCCCACCTTTCCACCCCGCTCCACTCAAACTGCACCAGCTTTGGGCTGCGAGCGCTCTCCCTGTTGCAGAGCGGCCCAAACCCCAGAGGAGCTCGTGTTCTCTATAGGGTTGGCCTTGGCTGCTCCACACGTGGGAGCAGCGGTGCCTTCCAGGGGCTCCTGCCTGCCCCTTGGCCAAGCCTTGCACGGGCG
>NW_009629816.1:0-263 GCF_000690535.1 Cariama cristata
CACCCCGGAGGGAGGAAAGGGGGATAAGGTGAGGGGATTGGGGTCCCCAGCTCCCAACAAGCAGAGCACCCTCACCGCCAGCTTTCGTGGGCACTTGCTGCCACAGCCGGTGCCCCGGTCTCCCCCAGCAGAGAGGCACCCGCTCCACACATCGGGGGATGAAGGTCCTGCTCCATGGGGCCTTCTCCACCCCTCTGACCCCAAAAACCAAACCCAGTCCTGGCTAGGGGGGTCTGTCTCTGCCCCAGAGGCAGGCAGGGATG
>NW_009629816.1:410-699 GCF_000690535.1 Cariama cristata
AGCCCCCTAACCCTGCCCACTCCAAGATACGCCCCATCCCTCCAGCATTCAGAACATTTAATGGGCAGGGGGAGGACATGGGGCTGGGGGGCACAATCTGAGGAGGTGGAGGGAGAGCATGGGGCTGCGGGGTCTGGTCGGGACAAATGTACCCCAAATCCCCAGCCCTCTCCCCCGCGAGAACGAGCCCCCAATACCGCACTTCTCCGCACTGTCGTCCTCCAGCCAGACCTCGCTCCCGGCCCCAGCGGCTCTCGGCAGTGCCCAGCTGGCCCTCGTCTCCCTTTTA
>NW_009629816.1:915-1143 GCF_000690535.1 Cariama cristata
GGGAAAAGATGGGCACGGCCGCTTGAAGCCACCCCACCGGCACAGGAGGGCTGGGGGCATTGCCAAGGACACCGCTTGCACCAAAGGGCTGCAGGATTGTGGGGTGACATCGAACAGTGCCATCCGTGCACAAGGTCCCGGGGGAGCTGCCAGCGCAGCCTCTGCCACCCTGCAGCCCAAAGGACGGGTGCCTACCCCTCACCCCTGGGGTGCTGGAGCTCCCTGCCC
>NW_009629816.1:1165-1820 GCF_000690535.1 Cariama cristata
TCCCGCCCGGCCTGGCGGGCCCCCGGCCGCTCTCGGGCCACGCTTGGCCCCACAGCAAGCCCCCAACGTCCGATCTTGTGCCAGGGGTCCGTGGTGGCGTGAGGAGCGGGTGCTCCCTTGGGAAATCACAGCACTGGTGGATTCCACCCCCCAGCCAAACAAGAGGAGCTCACTGCTTTGGCCACACACGGACATCTCCGCAAATATTTGAGCAGTTTATTGTACCTGGGCTCTGTACAAAAACATGATAAGGCAGGGAAGGGCAGCAGACACAGACACAGCGGGGGCAGCGGCACGGTCCTGAACACATGGAGAGGGGGGGATTCACCCAAAATCAGGCATGGGCAACAGGGAGAGAGGGGATCACTGCCGGGGGGCTGGAGGGGCTCAGGGATGTCAGCGAGGCCGTGGGACGGGATCGGTGAGCAGGCACAGCTGTGTGGGGTCAGCCTGGAGCAGACCCATCCCGTGACTGACACCAGACCCCAGACCTTCCGCAGAGCTGTCACCCCAAATCCGCACACTGCTCCCCCCAAGTCCCTGCCAGGTGCCCCGGGGGACGGTGGAACACCCAGCACTGAGCAGGGGCACGTACCCCTCGCTGCATGCCCTGCCCGATGGGATTTGGGCTGGCAGGGAATGCCTTGGCACAGAC
>NW_009629817.1:0-3120 GCF_000690535.1 Cariama cristata
GGGGGGATTTAATAAAAAGTATTGAGGAATTAAGCTAGGCGGAGGCAATCTTCTGCATTCCAGCCCCAGGAAGGTCGGCTGTGAGGAAAATATTAATATTCCCTCTTAAGCCCCAACCCGGCAAGCTCTTCGCAGCGGGAAAACTTCGCATCCCATGGAAACCAGGGGAGCTGAGCCGAGTCCGGGGTCTGTCTCTGCAGGGCAATTTGCAGGCTCCGGGCCTCGGATTTCAGGGGCCTTCATCCCGCGGACAACATACCCCCGGCCCGCCGCCAGCCCGCCCAGAGGGAGAGGACTTTGCACGGGAGGATGCTGCAAATCAGGAGGAAGGTGCTGGAGCGAGGCTGGGTGATGGAGTGCCTGCCTGCACCGCTGCCGCCAGCCCTCCGGCCTGGGGAGAGAGCCCATTCCTGGCAAATAAAGGAAAAGCAAAAATCATTCCGAAATCCTCTGTTAAAGGCAGTGGGTTTTCCTAATTAAGCCAAGCAACCGGATTCTGTAGCAAATCCTTTTGTGTGGGTGCGTAAACTTCAGCCCGTGCGTTTAGGAGGCTGCATGTTGTGCTGTTTTTTAAAAAGCCTTTTAAAAAGAGCTCGTAGGTCTGCAGACTCCAAAAACATCATTAGATTTGGAATGAACCTTGTCGTATTATGTGGACCGACATAATAAAACCTGCAAGCCTTACAAAGAGTCAGGAAAGTTCAGACATTAACTGAGTTAACATAAAAATTGCTAGAAAACACAGCAATAGTAATTTGGGGATAAGAAAGGAGGTAGAACTCATGTTATAAGTGCAAGTGATCTGGAAATAGATGTTTGTCTTGGACATTTCCAGGGAAGTGACATCATGCGGTGTGTCTGTTGGGATATTAGTTCTGCATTTTTCAGTCCAGATTCTGGCACTAAAGTTGGCAAAATTAGACCATTTTGTTAAACTGATCTTCTAGCCGCCCACCTCCGCCACACATTACAGCACACCTATGACATGACCCAAGAACAATGGGTGAAAAATGGGCTATAAAAACATGAATGGCCTGCTTCATATAAAGCAGATTTTATAGTGCAGGTGTGCCTTCATTTATCGATACTGTAAAGCAGTGAGATCATACTGGCAGTAAAACACAACATTTGTAAAACAACAACAACAAAAAATTCTATTAATTAAAAATGTAATGGCACAGATAAAAACTCAACAGGGTGTTTTATAAATATATTTGATATTTTGTCATCAGATGCTTTACATCATCTCACACAGAATCCAGCCAGCTCTGAGAAGGATATCTGGAAAAAAAAAAAAAAAAAAAAAAAAAGACTTAATTGAACTGTAAAACTATATACCACGTTTAAGAAAAAAACAGGCATGTAAAAATATCTATTTAATAAGTGCCGTTTAAGTTGTTAAAGCTGGTAGGGTTTGTTGGTTTTTTTTTTTTTCCTTCACCGATTTGGATATGAATGGGGAAAATTATGAATAGGAAATCCTGCTGGAGTTTTTATTGCCTATTTCCTTTCGGGAAGATGGCATTGTTCCTCTTTTAAAAAAGGGAAGGGGCGTAAAATAAGCCTAGGCGTATGACAGACATCCTTCAAAGCTCAGATGGCAGAAGTATGTTGTTATGTATTTTCGTTACTTACAAGGCAAAGGCTGTTCTATTTTTAAGCAGGGCTGTGCTGCTGTGTACGTTTCACTTCCCTCGAAAGGGGTTTTGGCATAATGTTGTTTTGATTAAGGGAGATTTCTGTTCTATTCTATTTAGGTTCTTATATTTTTTTCAACACAACGCAGGGGGAGAGGCAGGAGCAAGGGATTTTTGGGTTTGGGTTGGGTTTTTCTGTTGCTGTTGGGTTTTTCTTTTCTTTTTTTTTTTCTTTATCCCATGCTCACTCCAGGACAGGGAGTAAAATCGACATCAACAGCTCCAGAAATCCTTACCTGTGCAGCTGGGCTTTGCAAGACCCACCTGTCGAGCTGCGCTTTAAGGAGGCTTTAGGGTCTTCCCTGTCTTTTTTTTTTTTTTTTTTTGGAATGGGGGAAAAAAAACCCACCTAAAATCTGACAAATTCCCTGGGCAAAGGTCTCACCTTCCAAATCCTCACGTGCCTTAATCCCTCCTAGTTAAATGGGGCAGGCTGGCAGAGCCGGCCCCGGGAGGTGCAGAATCTCCCTCATTTCACCCCACGGCAGTTTTGGCCACGCAGAGGCACGGGGAGGAGGCAGAGAGGGGTAGCAAAGTGGGATTTGGGGGGTTTTGCCCCAGAGCGGGCAGAGGTGCCCAGACACCCAAAAGATGGGGGCACCCCCCCTGCCCTTGGCGGCAGCCCGGGGGCTGCTGCAGGCAGAGCCCCACGCCGGACCCCCCGCTCGGGGACTGCACTTAGCCTCTTCCTTAACCTCTCCTTATTGCCTCCCCCTCCCCAACTGCCACGATTGCAGCTTGTGTCATCATGTTCGGCACAGATGTTTCAGCAGCTGTACATGTTGAGCACGTTTTAAAAGATTTTTTTTTTTTTTTTCTTTTCTGACACATCCTAGTGGCCCGATAACAATTCCGGACCGCTGCCATGAGGCAGCACGCTGGGGACCACAGGGACCTCCACCATGGACAAAGCTTCCTACACTCACCGACTTTCCCTAAATTCACTGACTTTCCCTAGTCTTTTATTTTACAGTGCCTGGGTGCTGGGTTTGGTTGGTTACTCACTCGGTGGCTGAGTCACCGAGTTATTTTTTTTATATATTTGCACTTAAAGTCCTAGCGATGCCGCAGAGCACTACCATGGTGGCATCGCTGGCAAGGTGTGTGGCAGGCATGGCACAGCATTGGGCAGGGGCCACTCGGCCAGCCAGCCTCCGCAGAGGCGTGGGGGGCAGTTCTGGGGCGATTCCTCCACACCAAGCACCCTACCTGTTTCCCAGATGTAGCAAGGTCATGGAGATACCTGGAATAAGATTTCCAGTCAACCTGCTGAAGTTGCAAAGCTGAACATCCTGGTTTTGCTGTATTTTTACTTTCTTCAGAAGTTAGGTTGGTGGTTGGAGTCTTAACGACAGAAAAAAAAAAAAAAAAAAAAAAGGAAAAAAAAAAAAAAACTCAAATAACCAAAAAAAATGAAGCGGAC
>NW_009629818.1:0-332 GCF_000690535.1 Cariama cristata
GCGGGTAAAGCTCTTGCCTGGCGTTTGCTCTGTGCTCCTGGTGCTTTCCGGGAAACGTCTGTGGCTTCCCGCACATCCGCAGCGCAGCCATCGGTGCCGGGGGTCCGGGGGTGGGATGGAGCCTGGGGGAGCCCTGTCCTCGCTCTCGGGGGGTGCAATGATCCGGGGTGTCCCACGCAGCTCCCCCAGGACTCAGCACCTTGTGCACGGTCCCATTAGCTGCGAGGCTGATTAGCACCTGCTCCCACGGGGGTCTCGGGCAGCGGGAGAGCCCAGCGAGCCCCCAGCCTCTTCAGCGGCGTTTCCCCGGGGCAGCTGTCGGTGGGCGGCTC
>NW_009629818.1:577-1460 GCF_000690535.1 Cariama cristata
CGTACCTGATCGGGGCTGCTGGGCTTTGGGTGCCTGCTCACGGAAATCTTCAAATTAACACGGCACCTTTCTATTAAGGTAAGTAATTAGAAAGGCGTGCATAGCAAACTACATACGGCATCGGCCTGGGGCTCCCCGTGGGTGTCTCACAGTGAGGCCATGGCTGTTCCCACTGGAAAGGGAGTCTCTGCCCCGGGGACCGGGACACCGTGCAAAGCCGGGGTCTCCCCCTCGGGTGCCCCGGGTGCGGGGCTGCAGCGGGGCCGGGGAGCAGGGACGTACGCGGGCCAGCTACCAAACCCTAAACACCTACGGAGAGTTCTTCTGCCGAGACGTACGTAACGTAACCCGCATATATGCTGCCTAAAACCTTAAGATATTATTCTTTAGTAATAAACATTTTACATACACACGCGCGCGCTGAGCGAGCAGGCGCGTCTGCTCTATGGCGTGACCAGCAAGAGGCTGGAGTGCAACCGCAGCACAAGCGCTGTTGCTGGCACCTGCCCCTTACCCGCACGTCCCCCTCGGCAGTGACCCCGACGCTTTCCTGCGGCAGGAGCAGCACGATGCCTCCCCCAAAACACCCTCGCTGCAGGGAGCAGAGGGGCTTCTCGCCTTCATTCGGTGTGGTTAATGCTCTGCTGGTTTTCACTGCATTATTCATAACTACTGGGATTCAATTCACGGTGCCTCAGGCCAGTATTTGGTTTTTTCCCTTTTTTTTCCCCCCCCACTCCCTGCACCACCCTACGGGCATACGTGTGGGCGGCGCTCGCTGCTGCGGGGCGATGCTCAGCACTGGGGCACAGCCCCTCCGGCCCCTGCAGCCGCCCAGGAAGGGGGGATCAGCCACAGGATGGTCACCCCATAAATACCCCTG
>NW_009629818.1:1515-1858 GCF_000690535.1 Cariama cristata
CCTTGTGACGTCACACCACTGGCTCTGTCCTTGTCCCCCTCGGCCCACCCAGACACCATCCGTGGGCAAAGGGGACCTGTCACAGCTACAGTAACTCGTCCCGACTAAAGGAAAAGGGAACGGGACGTGGCATCCACCCGGGAAAGCTGGGAAGTGCTGTGTGTCGGATGCAACCAGGCCTGCTTCATTAAAAAGAAGAGCATAAAAAGAAGATGGGGGGAAAAAGGGAGGAAAAGGAAAGGAAGGAAGAAAAAAGAAAAGAAATGAGAAGAAAAAAGTCTTGGAAAGAGTTCAGAAATGATGCTCTGGCCCTGCTGCGTCCCCCCCATCCCTTGCAGGGGCC
>NW_009629818.1:1926-4201 GCF_000690535.1 Cariama cristata
CTGCCGAGGGGAGTTTGCCGTCCTCGCGAACACGAACCCTTCCCACCGCGGCTCGTCGGACCCAAGCACTTCGCCCAGGGCAGCGCAGAGCCCCCGGCCGGGGGGGAGAGGGGCCAGGGCAGTCCCACAGCAGCCCGATGCTGAGCCCGCTCGCACTCATTCTTCTTAAAACAAAGAAAGATCCCACTTGAGCCAAACCCAGAAAAGCCTCCCAGCAAGTGTTAGGAAAGAAAAGAAAAGCAAGCATGGATTTTGTGAGCTGCCGGAGGGAGCAGAAGCTGCGTTTGGCAGCAGCCTGGGAGGGGGTCCAAGCCCCCCTTGCTCAGCTCCTCCCGCAGGGGCAGCTCCGGCCGCTGAAAGCCAGCGCCCAGCCATGCCCACCGCACGGAACTGGGCACAGTGACTCACTTTTTTCAGCGTGTATCACATCGAGCAGAAAGTATAACCCCTGTCCTATCGCATTAGCAACGCAATTAGCGGCCGCATTAGATGCTGCATCAGCAGTTTTTCCCTCAATCTTTTCATGTGGTTTGATCTTGAATCAACAGAGCCTATAATTAGAAGGATTCCACTTACTTGTTAGTTTTTAAACTTAAAGTTCCCTGTTGTGACCTCGGAGAATATCCTTAATTACGCTTTGGAGCTGTGCCAAGCCTGTGAGGTATGGAATGAGAATATTTACCGCCGCCACCACCCCTCCAGTTTTGCTTCAGAGCAAGTTTTTATCGGCTGTTCCACCCGCTCCGGCATTTGAGATCAACAAACTTCGAATCCCCTTTAGAGGGTTTCTGTAGTTACCGCTCCTCCAGTCACACTTTGACAAGTTGAATATTTACACTTTTTTCTTTTAACATGTAGATGTACTATATATAACCTTTTCAGGTCCACCCATAAATGAAATTCTCAGTAATCTTGATAAGGAAACGAAGTGGAAGCTGGGAAATCTCCAAAAACTGTAAAAGTGGCATTTAGTGGCATCCTTTCCAGTCCGAAATTCCATCATTTTATTGGGATAGCGTGAACAAAACAAACAAAATCACAAATTTCAATCTCATGCTGCTTTCATCCGAAGTTCTGGAAGATGACGACAGAGCCCAGGGCAGCATTGCAGAGGACAGCAGGTGAGAGGAGGGCTGCCCCTCGCCCCGCAGCTCAGCACCACGCACCCCGAACCCCGGCAGGAGAGCACCGCAGCCCCTTCGGACACGCTCTGAGCAACGGCCGACGTCGTGGGAAGGGCGCGCAGGGAGCTGCAAACCCCTACGGCGACACGGATTCTGCTTTTGTCCCACGTACCTCACCGATAGTTCTGGTGTAAGTAATTCTGTAACTGCAATAGGGCAAATCAGAGTTCGGGTGGAACGTGAAGACATGTAGTAAGTGATGTGCTCTGCCACAAAGTGTTTTGGAGACCCTGAGTTGGTACTGTACCCATAAGGCGCTAATTTTATCTCAATATCCGATGTATGTCCTTAACGCATCTTTTCGTAATTGTTACATGAATGAATGCAGTTATCATCAGTCCTGTTCTTGCATCGCCTCTGACCCCAGTCTACAGCCATCTAGCTTGGAAAGCACCAAAGTGAAATTTATGCAAGTCTTTGTTTTAATTGCAAACAATTCAAAGAAATCATTTCCTGCTGGGAAGCTGGCATTTTATGTTGGTATTAAATGAGATTTTATTATAGCACGAACCTCACACTGCTATTCAATGGGGGTAAAGGCGTGAGCTATGCTAAGGAAAAAAAAAAAATCAGCAGTTTTATTTACTGATAGTTTGAAGATACATTGCTTTTTAAAAACTCAAATGGCAGGAAAGGAATTTTATGGCAATGTTTGTTATTTCGGGGCTGTGAGACTTTCTGAATACCAAGTGCAAAGTCTTTACCACCCATCCACAGCCGAACAGGCATTTTGCAGCGTTGCTCGCTTAGGGAACTGTTTTTCACAGGTTCACCCTAGTTATGCGGGGTCCCGTCCCGCTGGCCCAAGGGCAGTTTAAGCCCCTCAACTGGATTCCCGCAGCCTGGCACCCCTTCCCGGGGTCCGTGTCCCAACCCCGTCCCCCAGTCCCACTGTCTGGCCCCTCCGCCCCTCGCTGCTCCGAAGGGCTGGGGGGGGTCCCTGCTCTCCCCACCAAACAGAAGTGCCCTGTCCCGACGCCTGTGCATCACGCCATCGCACAACCCCCCAAAACCCCGAGCAAAGATACCAAAGCATCCCGTCTCCAAAGGGAGGGTTCAAAGGCAACGGCGGGATGGCCCGGCACGGGCAG
>NW_009629819.1:0-5234 GCF_000690535.1 Cariama cristata
GCTGCCCTAGCTGTTTCCTCCTCCCGTGTGGAAGCACCCACAGGACTGAGGTGCTTCTGACCCCTGAAAGTACTGGGAAGTACAAAGCGTGCTGATACCAGCTGGATACTGAAACAAGGCCTCGGTGTACCCCACAAATGCAAAAAAAAAAATCAGGTTCTTGCCTGGCAGTTGGCATCTACTCTGCGTTGCTCACACTGTTTTGACTAGAATGCAATCCGTACAATCTCCAGGGATGGTGTTTCCTAAGGGATCGGATAAGTAAACCCGTTCACAGCTGAGGGCTGTAGTCCTGCTAACAAACCCTTCTCCTCAGGCCTGAAGTCCTGCTGTTGACTTCAGTGGATTTCTGACCACCACTTCTAAGCTAGAATATAAATAAAATGGAAACAACGTAATCTAACAATGATAACGACAGCCAGACCCCAAGTCGTATGTTTCGTTTGAACATGGAAGTGTTACGTAAATCTATGAGACTGTGATAAAAAGTGGTGAAAAAACCCGTAAGAATTCAGGAGGTGTACATAGCAGCGTACATAGGGCCGACAAAAGAAAGAGAATCCATATTTGCTTTGGATGTGGGTCTTTTTTAATGTCTAGGTTCATTTTCTTAAGACATAGATTTGTATGTGTGTGTTTACATACATACAAACATCTTTATAACAAGTTATGATAAAAGTAGAGAAACGAGGATGTGGAAGAAGAGTAAAAAAGTGCATTCACACTGGATAACCGATTGAGAAACTAGTCCTGAGTTCACTGCATTTTACGTGTGCTACCAGGGTCCATCTACTCTAGATGGACTAGAAGATGACTTTCAACAAAAATTTTAGGGCCAAAGGTATCCATGCTCTGCACATGCATGAACTTTTGCTAAGCACTGTGTGTACCAAACACAGTCTAATTCACAATGAACTCTTTTCATGCTTTTAAACATAGTCATTTAATTCTGCTTATTTTAATGATAAACATCTAATTCCCATGCTACGTATATTAAGTCAATGATACTTATTCAACATCCATGCTCAGAAGCCAGGGAAGTCATTTCCCTTCGAATGTCAGTGGTGGTGTGCCTGAATGGTCTGCATGCCTGGGCTTCTTGAGCCAATAATGTATAACAGTCATCTCTGCGAAAGGCAGAACCCACATTTTCATCTTGAGGAGCTCCAGCAGAGCAAAAAGGAATCTCTGTACTTTTACATGATGCACAAAACTTAGAAGTGGTGACATTTCTGTCATAGCATTCATAGGGACAGGTTACCTTTAAAAGACGTAACTTGGAAAGATTTAAGAAAAATTCTCTGCATCAAGAACTTTCATCAGGTTTTCCAGTGTGTGTGTTGTCTGACAGCGTTGTGTTTGGTTAGTAACACCTACCAGCTCATGAACAGAAGTGCTAACATCGAGAATTATTTCGAGGATATTTTCTGGCTGCAAGCAGTTGCAGCGCTTGATCCTCCTGATATTGATCACTAGTGCCAAGCTTCAGGAAAACATTTAAGGACAAGCTTCGCTTCAGTGCCTGCAGAGGTTTATTGACTTAAGCATTTGGGACTCATCTTGAAGGTGGGTACAGGCTCAGCCCTGATGGGAGTGACTACAGGCTCTTTGCCACCACCTGATTTGGAGCCCGCACCGCACCGGGCAGTACCCCAAGAGAGAAGTTGTTGCCTCCGGAGTGCGGCTGCTCACCGAGGCGCTGTGTTTACCCCTACCCACGGCCTGAGCGACGCCGTGTGCCAGCACCGGACAGGAATCAGGCTGATGCTGACATGTATAAAGACTAAACTGTCTGAAAAAAGAACATGGTCCTTATCTCTGGAAACGCCACAGAATACAACTTTCCCTTACCCTCCATTCTAAAAACATGATTGTGGCTTCAGAAAGAAATAACTCTTACGAGAAGTTGGTGAATCTGGTAAAGATTAGAAAATTTAATGAAATAGGCACTGCCCTGACTGGTTTCTAATTGGTTAAAACTGACAGCAAAGGAAAAAAAGGCATTACTGCTTTTATCTTACTTACAAAATACATTTAGAATAAGTTTTATGAGCCACATATTTGTCTTCTGTTGTCCAAAATAATTTAATTAATGCCTCAAAATCACTAAAATAAGGCTTAGTACCCTTAAAA
Source organism: Cariama cristata (assembly GCF_000690535.1). NCBI lineage: Eukaryota > Metazoa > Chordata > Aves > Cariamiformes > Cariamidae > Cariama > Cariama cristata. Next base: position 2,134 of record NW_009629819.1, read on the forward strand.
AGACATCATACTTTTAGTTAGAAAACCACAGAATCTGGTATTTCTTAGAAAGATGAAGGATTTGATAGACAGAAAAACAAATGGTATAAAATTAAGGAAACTTTAAAAATTCAATGCAATTTTTTGCTGTATCTCCTTTCCAAAGAATAAACAGACACTTTATGAACATAATGTTTTCTGCTAAAATGCCGACGGTTACATTCTGCCTTCAGTTACACTTGATGAATGTAGAATTCTACTTACAGAAAATAAAAAATGGATTCTTCTTGTGAAATGTAGGGAGAAACAAAATTTGATGTATAAAACAAAGGCAGAAGTTTATAACTTAAAATGTGATGAAATCACTTCAATGATTAGGACAGTTTTCCATTTTGGAAAACAGTATAACGATGTTAGTTTTCTTTCACTCCCTTTCTCTGTACCTAACACAATACCTTCCTTCTTTCCTCTCTTTTGTTGGCCTTAAATTAGAGAAGCATGCTTGTTCAGAAAACATGCTTATTAACATGTTCGACATGTCCATCTGAAATACCACTAGAGTAAAAAGTACAGTAACAAACTCAACAGCCCTTTTTCACTCACTGTTGTTGGGTGTTTTTTTGAGGAAAAATAGCACGTGGCTCTTTTACTCTGGATCTAATTAAGAGAAGCCTCAGACATAAGAGATATTCAGAATTCATGGAGTTGAATTTTTCCTCAACTGCAAACCAAAATGTATGAATAATGTTGTTATTTGCAAGGCTGGTATAAATCTGGAAGAAGTCCACAAGGACTTGGTAACTGAGGAGTTTTGCTTCCTGTGTTCCTGTGACTGACTTCAGTCAAGCTGTGTAGGTTCACAACAACAAAAGTACAACGATTGTATTTTTTTTGCTCAGAGGGAGATTTTTTGAAACATTACACAAGCTTTTAAGATCAAAACTTTATGTTATGATGAGCAACCTGACCTAACATCAACATTAGCCCTGCTTTGAGTGCGGAGTTCGACCAGATTCCCTTTTGAGGTCCCTTCCAGCCTGAATCGCTCCATTCTGTAATTCTACGGTTATTTAAAATTGGGCTCCATTCGTGAGTGAGACAGTTGAACACTCCAGAATAAATTAACATTATTGCTGATGTTGTGCCTTGATAAGGAAAGTGATCTGAATTTGCCTTTAAGAAAATAAATCTATGTGTTCATTCTCAATTACACTGAAGATATAATTATATAAAATACAACAGTTTACTATCGCTTTAGTTAGAAACATCAGAGGATGTGTCATAGTGAAACACACATGTGAAACATCAAGGAAGTGATATAAGTACAAAAATGACGATCTCTGATAACACAAGATGAAAACAACGGCGGTGTGGGTCAAACCAAAGATCATTCACCTCAATATGCTGTGTCAGACAGCGGCTGGTATGGATGCCTAGGGAAGAGCCTAAGAACAGACAGGCATTTACGCGCTCCCCATCTCTCGGCCCCCACCACGCTGACCGCTGTTGCCAGACGAGGGCTGGAGGGAGAAGGCAGACTCAGAGCTTGTGTGGAGGTGGAGGTACATTTTAATGTTAACTTCAGGACTGCAGTAGGAGGTACAAATGTTGACATGTTTTTAAATTCAAGCAACTTTAATCAATTTGCTTTAAATAACAATTTGCCTTCAAGCCCTACACCTGCAGACATACATACTCAAGAAAACACTGAGTATCCGAGCGGTCCTTTAGTAAGAAAAATCCCTAGACAGGTGCACAAAAACTGCACAGGTACATGAAGTTAGTCTAGATATTTGCCAGGTCAGAGAATACAGCTGTGTGCCTCAATAAACTAGTTCAGCAGAGGCCAGTGACACGGTCAAGGGCTGGAGCCCAGGCCCCTGAGGAGAGGCTGGCGGTGCAGGGCTTGCTCCACCTGAGGAAAGCAGACTTTGGGGGACCTAATAGGAGCCCCCAGTACCTACGAGGAAGTCATCAAGATGGCAAAGCCGGACTCTGCACAGTGGTGCATCGTGGGAAGACAGCACCACCAAGGCAAACAAGAGAGGTTCAGACTAGGTATGAGGAAAACGTTCTTCCCCCAGCAGCTCATCAGGCATGGGAGCAGGCTGCCCAGAGCAGTTGGGCACTCTCCATCCTTGGAGGTTTTTAAGAGCAGGCTGGGTAAAACTCTGAACAACTGCATTTGGCCTCATCAGCGACCTCACCTGGAGCAGGAGGTTGGCCAAGTGTCCTCCTGAGGTCATTCTAACCTGAATTATCCCCTGATCCTGTGACTATTGGTTGGTTACTATTCCATTTAGAAAGCACCTACGGTTTGTCTTGTTTCTGGCCTGCTCCTTTGATATGGGAATGACTTTAAAATAAATAGGTCAATCAGGGTGTGGATTCAGACCCCACCTCGCTTTTTACAATAGCATGTGCGCACTATAACACTTTTATCTTTCACATCTGCCAGATCCCCAGTCCTGCAATGGTTTGCCTATACAATGGTATGGGATGTCATATATATTTTAACCAAAATCAGAGACAATCTGCTATTTCAGAGTGAACTGATGCAGGAAGTTTGTCTCTGATTTTACTTACCCTTTGTTTAGCCAAGGTGGTTGTACCAAAGTCCAAAGAATGACACAAGCAGGAAACAAAAGTGAAGGCAGACACACCCTCTACAGACTTTGTTTTTCCAGTAATATTTTCTGTGATGTATGAAGTTTTACTGCAGCTATATGCTAGATCTTGTTTGAAAATATAACCCGGAGATAGTACAAACAAAACTATTATTTGCCATTGATTTTAGCAATCTTGTATTCTGCCAGGATTTGTTATATGCTCTGGAAAAATCCATACTTTCAGTGACACTCTCAGATCTTTCGCAGCACTGGAAATTCAGAGTAACTGCTGTTTTGCCACGATCCAACTTTCTTTCTGGAGGCCGACATTTACTGGTGCGGGAGCCGCAGGCATGGCCCCCCGCGTCCCCATCGCTCCCCCCCCGTGCCGCAGGGAACGCAGCTGCTATTTGCGGGGTCTTTCCCCTCCCTCCTTCCCCAGGAACGGGCACCGCTATGGAACACCGGCGAGGAAGCGATGACAGCGGCGGGTTTGTCCCGGCGGCTGGAATA
>NW_009629820.1:0-344 GCF_000690535.1 Cariama cristata
ACTCACAACAAAGCCACGGCAGGAGCAGGCCAGGCTGGTGTTTTTCCAACTTTTATTTTAAAAGTCGTAATTGAAGCTTAACAAAGTTTGACCCCATTATTGTGGCAGGAGCTGGGGGCACCCACGGTCCCTGCGGAGCCGTGCTCCTGTCCCCCCGCCTGCCCTGGCCCTGCTTCCCCAAGAGCTCCCAATTCATGGGCTCATCTGTGCCCCCGCCGGGCTCAACGACCGCGACCACAAGCAACCTTAAAAGAATGTTTGTTTATTGGGGAAGGGGGTTCCCACCACGGGTGGCAGGGGGATGGGAGAGCAGGGCCTGTGGCTGGGGGCACCGGGGCACCCCG
>NW_009629820.1:383-1181 GCF_000690535.1 Cariama cristata
AGGCAGACGGGGGGACCGGGGCTGCGTGGGGGAGCTCCGCTCAGGCAGCATCTTCCCTAGGGACAAATAAAAAAATACAGCCAGGCCAGAGGGTCACGGAAAACCATCGTCATCATCCTCTGCCATCTCCTTTGCGAACTCCAGGTCCTGCTGCTCGCGCTCCCGGCGCTCCTGGAAGGCAAAGGCAGAGGTTGCAGGAGCCGCATCCTTCCCGTGGCCTCGGTGGCCGCTTGGCCGCAGTGCCAGTGGTTTCTGGCAGCAGGCTCCAGAGACGCAAATGAGATCTCACCTCTGCAGATTCCAAGTCCTTGTTGTAAGATTTGGGTGGGAACCTCATGGCCTGGAAAAAAGAAGGGAGAGGAGAAGCTCTGAGGTGAGAAATGCCTCAGCTCCACCCTGCTGTCCCCTTCAGCCGGGCCCTGCCAGCCCCTTGCCCGGGGGCCTGCCACGCTCACCTTGACGGACATGTTGTGGATGTCGAGGCAGAAAGAGATGCGCTGGTGAAACGCCAGCTGGGGCTCCCGGGGGGAATAGATGTCGATCATTTCCTTCGACTGGACGTAGCCCTTCTCGTGATTAATGCTGGCCTCGATCACGCCGTCCCGAATGGCCTGCAAGCCGGAGGGCATGCGGTCAGGGCACCCGCTGTCTCCGAGGGCTGAGGCAGCAGTTTAGAGTGAAGGGAGGAGCTGGCTGCTGCGACAGGAGCGGTGGGCTCAGGACACAGCGTGCAGAGAGGGGACTTGGTGCCCTGAGCATCCCCTGGAGGGGCCTCAACCTAAAACCAGTGACTGCCCC
>NW_009629820.1:1487-4180 GCF_000690535.1 Cariama cristata
CCCCAAACAGCACAGCACAGTCTCCTACCCGTCTTGATGACGTTGTGCCTCAGACGAATGATCAGGGTGTAGGTGCCGTCGGCCTGGAACTTGTCCCCAAACTGATCGAGGACTTGGTTGAACTTGGCCAGGTTCCCGGTCCTGACGGCTGGAGAAGAGAATGTGTTAACTGGGAAAGGAGCGAGGGCCGGGGTGCGGTGGGGAAAGCGGGGCAGGGTTGACTCCCAGGCCTGCAACCCTCTTAGGAGCTGCCTCCTCCTCCTGCCCAAGTGGAGTCTACAGCTGAGTCCCATCGAGGGGAGAGGACAGAAACCCCCACTGCTCCCCCCAGGGCTTCCTGCTGCCTCAAAGCACGGGACATCATTGTGAGGGCCCGCGGGCGGAGTGGGCTGTCGTACCCTGGGTCAGGAGGAAGTAGGGCATGAGCGACCGCTTGAGGGAAGGCTGTCTGAACTGGAGCCTGTCTGGGATCTCCCCGAGCAGCAGTTCCACCACGATGAGCAACTTGTGCACCTTGAGCAGAAAGAGATCGTTGAGTCCTCGCAGGGCCCAGCCCCGAGGCAGCTTCCCTGGGCACCCAGGAGGTGCCGAACGCCACCAGCTTTCCGTCCCTGCTCACCGTCTGCTTGAAGCCGACGGCCGTGTGCTGCGGGGCCTTCCGCAGGGCATTTGTCATGGTCCTCCGTGCCTCCGAGTACTCCAGCTGGATGGCCTTGATGCGCCCTGTGTTCACACAGGACAGAAGGCGTTTGAAAAAGCCACCAAGTGGATCCAACTGGACCCAGCCCAATGGGGCTTCAAATCCTGCCTGGAAGCCCCATCTCCAGCTGCTCAAATGGGTTCTCCGGGGAATCAGAGACCCCAGTCTCGGGCACAGCCCAAGTTGCCAGTGCTGGGCGGGACCCTCTGCATCTCACCTGTGTAATACAGGTACCGAGCCCACTCATTGTTGTTGGCCTGCTCGGGAAACACAGACTTGGAGACGAGCTTTTCTGCTTGGTCATAGAGGTTGTAGTGGAGATAGTTCCTCAGCAGCAGGTTCAGGAGGGTGGCCTGCCCATCTGCATCATGGCGCAGCGTGGCCGTCCGTAGCCGGGCGTGCAGGAAGCTGCAGGAAAGGCAGACAGCGTGGCAGGGAGGAGGAAAGAAACAGCCCTGCTCACCAGGGCATGCAGGACCAAGCTCAGGGAGAGCCTGTGCGCAGGCCCCACTCTACCTCCTGACCACGTCGAGTTTGTTCAGGAATTCGTAGATGCGGGAGTGGTAGTAGTAACACTTTGCCACCACCAGATCAAGGGCCCGGCGGTTTTGGGAACTGATCTTCTGCATCAGGTCGTCAGACACTTTCTGAGCCTGTAGGAAGGGAACAGACGTCAGAGCAGAGGAACCGCTGCCTAGAAAGAGCAGAAAGACTGCCAGGGCGGCGGGACTGAGCCTGGGGCTGCCTCCAAACACAGCTGAAACAAAAGGGAAAGTGTGGGCCCACAGACAGACATGTCCCTGAGGCTCTCCAGATCCTGCCTGGTGCAGGAGCACCACACAAAGAGCTCAACTTCAGAGCTGGCAGCTCAGGGAATCTCACCTCTGGGTATCGCTTGCTGTTCATCAGGTATATGACGAGAAGCAGTTGGAGGTAGGTCTCCACTTCTGGCAAGAGAGGGGCTGAGGCCGCCTTCCCTGTCCGCGGGCGAAACTGCAGCTCAGCTTCTGTGTCCATGGACTGAGGAGAGAGACGTGCTGGACCCCTGGCCCTCCCAGCCCGCCAGCCTCGCTACCCCGCCCCGCCAGCTTCGCTACCGCCCACCCAGCGCTCCGCACGCCTCTGCTTGCAGCGAGGTCTGTCCCCAGCCTTGTGACAGCTCTGCTTGAGGTGTGACAAGAGAGCCAGCCCCAGCTGCTGGCACTACAGTCCCCTCCCTGTCAAGAGCTGCAGCGACCCATCTCATCTCGCACACGCTTCTGAGCAGCCGGGCTGCGTGTCCCAAGGGTCCTCAAGCCCTTGCTGTTCCTGGTGCCCTCCCGCCCTGCCCAGTGGCACTCCAGAGACTCCTCGGTGTGGGAAACGCGTCCCCTCGGCAGCTGGTCGCCTCTCCCGTCCCCTGCTGCCATACCTCCTCCAGAAAGCCGAGGAGGAAGTCCCGCATGGTGCTGTTGGAGGTGAAGAAGCCATTGATGGCTTTATGAAGCACGTTGGAGTTGAGTCGACGGGAGGTGGAGGGCAGAGCCCGCAAGGCACGCAGGACGTAGCGCGGCTCCTTCCCTGACACGGCCTTCTCCAGCTGCTTCACGTGCTCTTTGATATCTGCGGGAGCACAAGGGACATGCTGTCAGCACAGGTCTCCCACAGGCTTCTCCTGAAGGACACACCAGAGTAAAGTCGGTGCCGGGATCGCTCCTGTCCTGCTGCTGTTGGGTTCCTCTGCTCGTGGCACCGGGGCTGCGTGGCCTCAGCGTCCCCAGTGACCGGACCCGACCCCATGGCTGTCCCTGCTCGGACCATGGGGCTGGGGATGAGCCCTCCAGATGTTCCTTCCCCTCATTCCCCCTATGGGCTCCAGCCTCCCTCTGCAGCCCCGCGGGGTCCCAGCACGGCATTTCTGCAGCTCCCCCTGCCCTCACAGCCCATCCTCACAGGGACTCTCCCAGAGATTCCCCCCAAAACACACCTCCCACCTCCCTTTCCCTCACAGGGC
>NW_009629821.1:0-1300 GCF_000690535.1 Cariama cristata
AGCCCGGTAGCACCCCCCGTCGCTCCCCGCCGCCGGCCGCGGCTCTCGGCCCCGGCCCCAACGCCCTCCGAGCAGGTGAAGCCCTCGGTGCACCATCCCAGCGGCATCTCCGCTACTGGAGGATTTTGCCCTTTGCAGAATATATCCCAAAGCAGCAGCTTAAAAGAAAACAAAATAGAATTTTAACACCACCACCCCCCCCAAGCACCCTTGGTTTTCTCTCTGAGTCCGCCTCCCGCAGCAGGAGCCGGCCCTGGGGGTGATCAGGCTCTGCCCCCTGCTCCCTCTCCTCCTGCCTGCCTGTGCAAAATGGGCTGAACTGGTCTGGAGCTCTTGTGCCCTTTCTTGCAGCAAGGCAGGTAATTGTTTTATTTTTGTCCAGCCCGTCCTAAAATCGCGGTGCTGTCGTTTCCCGGAGATGCCAAGTATTTCAGAGGGTGCTTGGTTTCGTAGCGTGGCATCGGCAATATTCCCATCACCTCTCTTCCCCAGCTCCAGCTTTATGTGTTTATCTAGCAGAGGTTTTCCAAACGCAGCCTGCCAGAGCATCACACCACCGGGTATTTAAAGTCTTGAAAAGGTGAAACCTGTTGACAGTACGTGAGATTAAAGAGATTTTCTTTTCCGTTCTCAGATCCTTTTTAACGCGAGGAGTGCCGCAGAGCTGGGCTCAGTGACGGCTGGCGGTCGCCCTCTCCTTCATCTAGAACTGAATCCCTCAAAGTTTCTTCATTCAGTCAAAAGGCTGATGAAACGCCTGGCTGCAAAATCACCTCTCATAAATCGCCGCGGAATTTACCCCCCCTGGAAATAATTGCAGCTACGGAATACGTCTAACTGGAGCTCCAAGGCTCAGAAGTGCGATCTAAAGACTATATAAACATGTAGGGACAGACAGTCCCGAATAGCACTACTGCTTTGCAACGTCTGAGTGACACGGTTTGTATTTCGTAATAAAGTGGGGTTTGGGGTTTTGTTTCTTTTTTTTTTTTTTTTATTATTTAATGTAATCCTCGAGAATTGAAACACACAAAATGCAGCGAGTATGTTCACAATGATGAGAGCACAGTTGTAAATAGAAACATTCATATTTCATCCGATTATAAATAATTGATACCGCAATTGTAAAAGCACGTTTTATAAACTGGAGAGAAGAAAAGAAAAAAAAAATCCTTTGCTTTGTTGCTAAAAGGCAATGTCATTTAATCCTGGCTCCTAAGCAGCTGATGGTTATTCACAGAATTTTAAATTGCAATTTTTATTTTATAGTTGGATTCTTTCCTTTTTTTTTTTTAAGTTT
>NW_009629822.1:0-223 GCF_000690535.1 Cariama cristata
CTGCAGGGATGGCCCTGGCTGTCCCCCTGTCCAGGACCCCCGAGCCGGCTGTGCACCCCAGGCTTTTTTTGCAAGGAGCATCAGCACCATCCTGCACAGCAGATCCCAGCGCAGCTGCTGACACCTGATCCTCCCGTTTATAGCCAGCGCCAGAGGACGCAGGCCGGTTCAGCCGTGCTGGGCTGGAGCAGGGGGTGGGCAGCTGTCCCTTCGCGGGGAGGTG
>NW_009629822.1:289-607 GCF_000690535.1 Cariama cristata
GCGTCCCAACCCGCGCCCCCCCCGCCCCACCCCCAGCCCCTGGCAGCCAGAAGCAAGGTTGGACCCTCAGATACCCCCTGTGTGTGCTGGGGGTATATCAGCAGAGTACCCCTCCCCGGCAGGGCGATGCCATCCCCCTCCCAGTTGCTTACCAGTAGAGCGATTTCTTTTGCATCGCCTCCCGCAGCTTGCGTTGGTCCTCCTCCCCCAGGCTGCCGAACTCGTACTTGGGGCTGAATTCGGCCGCGGGCGGGTTGGTGAACTTCACCTCGAAGGCGGAGGTGGGGAAGTCGATCTGGGGCAGAGGGTGAGCGGGGG
>NW_009629822.1:618-915 GCF_000690535.1 Cariama cristata
TCTGTGTGGAGGTGGTTGTTGGCCCCCCCGCCGACCCCCCTGCCATCATGACGTACCTGCAGGATGACGCTGTCGGGCTGGTTGAAGTTGGGGGCACTCGACCTGGCTCTGGAGTTGTCCTGGGTCGCCGGCCACAAGCCCAGGAGCTTTCGCCCACAGGTCAGGACCCTGGAGGAGAAGGAGGGGTGAAAGCCTGGCTCTGGGGGCTACTCTGCCAGGGCAGGAGGGCGGCATCGCTGCAGTGATGCTGTCCCCATGCTGAGCCAAGGTGCCGGGTACCCCACGGCGCTGGGGACC
>NW_009629823.1:0-5715 GCF_000690535.1 Cariama cristata
TGCGAGAGCAGCCCGGGGCATGAGTGCCTAGGCTGTCCTCTGTGCGCAGAGGGTTGGCATCACCAGTGAGTCCAGCAAGAGCCAGGAGGCATGGAGTTCGTGGCATAGGACATCTGCATATCCTGCATGTCCAGAGCTGCCATTGCCTGGGCCTGCTGGCATTCACAACGCCGCCACCTGGGGCTGTATGCAAGGACATGGGGATGCCATGGGCACAGGGTGTCTTGGTCAGGAGCACGGGGAGACAGGGTTGCAGGGGAGGCCCAGGGGAGTATGAGCACATGTTCTCGCTTGGTCATGGGAGTGGGCTGCGAGGTGGTGATGGGCCATGCGGCAGGAGTCATGTCCACACCGTGCCGCCAGGCAACCAGTGCAGCCTCCTGTCCAGCTGGCACTGTCACAGGCAGCCACTTGGCTCCCACAGCTGCTGAGCTGCAGCTCTCGGCTTCCTGTGCTTGTTCTCTCAGATACTCGTTCCCACACTAGGAGCTCTCCTAATTAGGATCACAAAAGTGGTATTATAGTACTTGCAGATCCTGGGGTTGTGGAAGGTTCAAGCAATTTTTGCAAGGGAGCTCTGGAAATGGTGCCTCAGACACTATGAAGCTTGTCCCCGCTGCCCACGAGCTCAAGGGCAGTACTGGAGGGGGTGTTCTGGAGGTGGCTGGGGAGGCAGAGGGTGCTGTGACCCCATCTGCCCCAGGCCAGTTTGGCTCAGCTAGCCTAGTCCTTGTCCCAGCCCTGGTCACATGCGCAGACATGCTGCATACCGTCGCTCCAGCAGTTCCCAGTTGCTTTCCTGCTTCTGCAGGGCCAAGTCCAAGCCAGGAAGCGACGGACAATGGGAAAACCACCTGCCTGGCCCAGGCTGCCGTGTCTCCCACGCCATAGCTGCACTGTGGCTGTCCAAAGCAGCAGCTGCCAGGGGGAGAGAGGCCCAGAGAGTCTCTCTTCCCTCAGTAGCAGCGCGAGGCACCACTAAAGAAGTAGGCTGATGCTTAGATTGTTGCAGGGTAGGTAAAGGTCCTTTCCTAGGAACAGCCAGGGCTGTAGCAGTGCTGCTGTTCTCCTTCCTACATTTAACCTGCTGTGCAGGTAGTGCTTTTCCAGCTGCACCATACGTGCAGCTGAGAGGTGGAGATGCCACGGGCCCAGGCAGGCAGTGCCTGCTGCAGACCTTTGGCCTGGCTCCCTTTGGGTGAACGGAGGCGGCCAGGAGACCCAGTGGACTTAACCAGCCCACATTCCTCAGGCTCACCCAAGCCCCTGTCTAGCCTCCAAGGTACTTCGTCTGCCACCCTGAGGCTAGTTCTTGTGTCTTCTAGGAACCCACTGCTCCATCCCCATTCCTTGCAGGACACCAGCACTCCGCTGTGGGTGCTGCCCATAGCATGAGCATCTGTGCGAGCCCTAGGGCACTTCTGGTCCCTGCAACTGGAAGCACATGTAGAGTTTCCAGGCATGCAGAGCTGTGTGGTTTGTATGAGCTGGAGGTGGTTGCCTGCCTGACGCCGTGCAGTGGCACCCTGTGCAGCCGGGGGGGCAAGCAGGGGAGCTGCGTGGGGGGAGACAGGGAACGCAGGGGAAAGGGCTGGGCATGGTGGGTGCAGGGCAGCCATTAGGAGTTGGGGGTCAGGGGACACGGGGCCCAATGCAGCAGAGAAGGTTTAGAGGGAACAGCTCAGCATCCCCTCACACCCAGCCAAGCCTGGTGCCCTCAGCCTCCTCAGTGGGAAGAGCTTTCCGTTGTGCCGTGGGAAGGCTCCTGAGCCCCACGGCGGTAGCTGCCTGTCAGGGCTGGGAGTCACCCATCTTGTGTGCGAGGGTGGTGCCGAAGCATGGGTCTGCCCTGATGGAGGTGGCCCTGGGTGCTGTCCCTCCCCAGGGACCCCGTGAGGAAACAAAGACTCGGGATGCGCAGGGAGGTGAGTGGGGCCCTGACCGCACCAGGATGAGCATCTGCAGGGCAGAGTGCAGTCCCTGCACCCAGGCCACATCTGGCTGTTCCTACTCTGCTGCACTGCATTCCCAGCCATGCAGCCCTTGCTGCTTCCCGTCCTGCACCCGGCCACGCAGCCCTTCTCGTGTCCCAACCCTCACCCCTTCCCACCACATATGGGGTGTCCCACCTTCCCATTCCTGGTTCCCTGCTGCCCCAGACCCAGCCATCCACCCCAGCCTGTGTGGCACTGACCCAGCAGCTACAGCTGCAGCCTGGAGGGACTTGTCACTGCTCAGCCTTGACGCATGTTGGCTGGGGGCCTGGGGTGCTGCGCAGTGTGCGCTGCCAGAGAGCTGCAGCCCACCCAGCTGCTTACAGCTTTGGGCAGGATTTTAAGTGGGATGAGATTTGCAGGAGATTATTTCCTGGATCTGTCTGGCCAGCAAAGATTAGTTTGCCCTGACAGAGCTAATTACTCTAACAAGCATCTCCTGCTAGTCTGACTAGCTGGTCTGCGGCAGGCAGGCGACAAGAGAGCCTGAGCATCCCATGAAGCTGCCAAGGTGTCCTGGGTGGAGCTCTGCTCCCCCTGGGTATGCTTGTGTGCTGTTCCTGCAGATGGAGGCAAGTGTGCCCCCTCCTCCAGACAGTCAGGATTACCCGAGGTCAGGCATGCCGGGGAGAACAGTGACATCAAGGTCCTTCCTGCTGGCCAAAGAGCCCCTTGGTCTCAGCAACAGAGCAGCGAGCGTGCCTGGCATGCACTGGCATTGCTGTTGCTGCTGGTCAAGGAGCTGGAAGGTGCTAGGTTATGTGATAAAGTGGCACAGAGGTACAATGGCAGGCAGAGGAACCCCAATAACCTGGTCAGGGAAGGGGACACCCTTGCCCGGATCTGCCCAGGCTGTCACTGGCTCATGATCAACCCCATGGTCTGAGGGTGGCACCCGTCAGAATGACTGAACGGGAGCTGCTGTCCTGGTCATGCCACGGACTGAAGGGGCACTGCCTAGGAGTACGGGACACGTTATGAGAGGCAAAATGCAGAACACTTTAGGATTGCACAAGACCTATTATGGGATGTTTAGCAGAGGAACTAAAAGGTGAGGGAAGAGAGGGATCAGGACGGTTTGGGGAGGAACAAAAAATGGGAAAAACAGGGAAGAAGGGATAAAAGTGGCTGGTCACATGTAAATGGATTGATGGTCAGTACATTCGTCTGGCCATGTCCTGGATCCGATGTCTGCACAGCCTGTCCTGTTGTCTTCTCAAACTCCATTTCTAACTGTTTTCCTGGGTCAGAAGGGCCTCTGTTCTGTGTGCAGGTATGTGTGTCAGATGTGTGCGGAGTCAGATCACAGGGCCAGTGTGTCCATCGTGCCAGCAACTGGAGAGAGTGAGTGCAGGTGCATGAGTGAGGGTGCCATTGCTAGCAAACAGCAATCCAGACTAGGCAGTGTCGGTGAAGTGGCCTGGGAGGGAGGGGAGGGAGAGAGAGTGTGTGTGCATGTGTGTGCATGTATGAGTGTGCGTGTGTGTGGTGGGACCACAGGGCAGAGGGCTGCCAGAGGGATCGGGGGAGTCCTAGCCAACTGCCAGAGAGACCGCAGGGTTTGGAGATCACGTGAGAACCACCCTCTGTCTCTGTAGGTCTGTGTCTGTCTGTTAGGCAACAGGGGATGAGGAGATCCAAAGGCAAGCTTCTGCGCAGACTGATTTTCTAAGCTCACTTACCGCAGGGATCCAGAGTGTGTGTGTCTCTGAGTCTGTTGGTGTCTGTAATGAGGGGGTCTGTAGCAGCTGGAGTGGGGCTGTGGCCTCAGGGACTCGTACGTCCAGGTGTCAGCAACTGGGGAGACTGAGAACCCAGGGGCACCTACTGGGCAGACTGTGTGTCTAAGCCCAGCTACTGGAGAGCTCCACATTGTACACGTACGTTCCTGATAAAGGACCTTCATCAGCCAGTAAGGGGAGCAGGATGAGGCTGTTGGTGCTGTTTGTCTGTGCTGACCGGTGTGGCCGGCTGGGTGCATGCATGTAGACGTGCCTTGTACCCCTGTGTTTGTGTGTGTGCCTGCCAGGAAAACCTGCTCAGCCTCACTTCTGGGGCCCAGAGCACTGTGGCAGCCTCACCTGCCGGATTCAGCAGCCCCCGTAGAAGGGACTTGCATGATGCAGTCATGCACATGGGTGCCCGTGGCCTGGCCAGGGCAACAGCCAAGCCAGGGCCACGTGGGCAGCGATGCCAGGACACGGGCAGCCACACCACGCACCACTGGAGGAGTCAGGGGCACCCAGGCCAGGCCCACAGCGCTGTGCTCAGGCTGGTTTCTCTGCTGCGCTGAAGGCTGAAATACCTGCACCTCTTGGGCTGGCCTGACCTATTGCTAAGGCCAGGAGGCAGGCAGCTGTGGCTGCCCCGCCCCGGCAGCGGCTGCCCCCCGGGGCCAGCGGCCACAGCACAGCCCACATGCCCCAGCTAGTCCCAGCTCTCCCACCAAGGAGCTGCCCAGAGCCAGGTGCAGGCTACAGGTCCTACCCAGGTGCCTGTGGCCCACGGCATGTTGCCTGCAGCCAAGCCACGTGCTGAGTCGCACTGTGCCTCAGGACTGTCTTCTGCCTGCCAGCTCTGCTGGTGCTTCTCCCCAGCACCCGGTGGGGCCATGGTGCCAGCACAACGTGAGCCCAGAGCAGCAGTGATGATGTGCGTCTCTGTACAAACAAGTGTGGTTTATTAAGGCATTTCTTTGAGAAGTTGGCACTTGGGTCCAGGCTGTGCTGGAACGGCCCAGTGTGCAGGCCGGTGAGCAGCGCCCAATACATGCAGCTCAGCGAGACACGATACAAAAGGTACAAACAAAGTAGAAAACAGGAATCATAGTACAATGTGTAAAAATAAATAACTGGAGGCTTGGCTCCCGGCTGAGCTCAGCAGCCCATGGCTGTGTCCTCCCAGACCAAAGTGGGGCTGCCGTGTGTCTGATCCTTCTGTGTGGCGTGCTGGAGGCTACCCGTCTGCGTTCCCCTGTCCCAAGCGTGCGGGGGGGAGCAGGGCTGCTCGGCCACCCTGGCTGGCACAGAGCTCAGGGAGCACAGAGCACCCGCAGCACGCTCCCCACAGTGCCCGTGAGCAGGACAGCCCAGCCAGGAGAGAAGGGACAAGGGGTGCCAGCCCCAAGATCCTCCATGGGCTCTCTGTGCTGAGTGAGGCAGAACCCACCCTTCTCTCCCAGAGCTGCTTTGGGTCTCTGTGGTCCCCAGGCAGTGCAGGCACAGCCCTGCAGCCCCCTTGGTACCACCATCGCTGCTGCAGATCCCTCTCCTGGGTTGCTGCCCTGTGCCCAGGACAGCTGGCAGGGCTGCTGGCACCAGGGACCCACTCACATGTGCATTGTGGGGACCAGGGTGCAGCACCGTGCCCGCGGCGTGGGGACACCCAGAGCGCAGGCTGGGCTGGGACCTGCGGCACAAAGGAGGCGGTTTAGGGCCGAGACAATGACAGATGAGGCTGCAGCCACAGAGGAGGCTGCAGCCACAGATGGTTCTTAGTGGGAAATGGGGAAGGCAAAAGTGATGGGTTTTGGCTGCTGTGATAAAACATTTGGGGTTGGGGTCGCAGCCATGGTGCTGGCATGCTTCAGGCTGAGGCTACAGAGTGGGTCCAGGAGAAGTGTGACAGGAAGGAAATTTCCCCAGACCTCCTTCTGAGATGGCTGGGTGTCCTCCCTGATGCCACAAACGTGCTCATGCCCAGGCTGTGTATTTGTGGCTGC
>NW_009629824.1:0-3284 GCF_000690535.1 Cariama cristata
CCAGCCTCCCCTCCAACCTCTGCCTCTCACCTCTTGCCTCATCATCACCGTTCCCACGGATGCCAGCCCCCATGGGGACGGTAATGTCACCACCAGTGACCCTCCAGGGACCGGGGGCCACCGCTCCTTCTCCATCACCAACGGTGGTGGCACCATCTTCATCATCTCCTGTGGGACGGCCATCCCCAGTGCTGCTGGTGATGCTGTCCCCATGGCTTGGGGTGGCTGTGGTGGCCAGTCCTTCAGGCTGCCTGCGAGGAGGGATGCCATCATCGTCATCGCCGTCATATGCTGCAGTGACAGCTAGCCTGGGCATGGGGCTGATGGTGCCCACAGTGGGGATGCTGTCATCCTCCCTGCCAAGGGTGGCATCGGCCTGGGTGGTTTCTTGCTCCCCCACATGGATGTTGGCCCTCCCAATGAAGATGTTGCCCTCATCGTCCTTGTCTGGAGAGATCTGGGTGAAGCCGGTGGCCCTCGCTGTGCTGCCCACCATTCCGTGGGTGACGGTGACACTGCCCGAGTCGGGGACGTAAGCATATTCATCCATACCTTCGGTGTCGACTTGGACGTCCTCCATCTTCTCATTGACGGAGGTGAGAGTGGCACGTCCCGTCTCTGTGCCCCGCATGACATCCTCCTGCCCTTGGCCAGGGACAGTGGCCTCGCCGCTGCCCTCATCCCCAGCCCCTCCAGTGGCAGGACCCCTCACCCTCCCAGTTGTCATGGCTCCCTCCACTGGAACCCCCCCAGGGGCACCATCGTCCCTGTCCTCACTCCCGACACGGGACCTGTTCTCCGCAATGGCCTCGCCGGGGTGTCTGCCCTGGGGGAGGGTGGAAACACCATCGTCGACTTCACCCACCAAATCCAGGTCACCGCTGCCCTCTGAGCTGGCCAGGGTGGGACCTGCCACACCGACACCACCGCGCGCTCGTGTGCTGGTGCCCGGGCGAGGACTGTGAGCATCCCCGCCAACGCCTGGGATGCTGCGGTTTTCAGGCTTGATGCTGGTCTCATTCTCTGTCACATCAGTGGTGCCATTGTCACCTTGACCCAGGGCTGCCCCGTCCTTTGTCGGTCCTCGCCTGGCATCGTCCTCGCCCAGCCGGTGGCTGGAGATGACGCTTTGGCTGTCGGCCTCTTCCTTCTGTGCAGTACACACAAGGGAGAGGTCATGGTCAGCCCCGGCGCCTGCCGGCTGCGTGGGGATGCCGTGGCCAAGCCGGGGTCTTGCTGCGCCATCTGGCCGCCTCCTCACCTTTATCTGCGTCTGGTTCCTCCGCGTTGAAAACGAGTAGATGTATTTGAAAACATGGAAGCTATGGTTGGCATTGCAGCCTTTCAGCAGTATCTGGTGGAGAAGAAAATAACCCAAACCCACCATTTTCTTATCAAATGCAATGGCAGGAGCTTCCCTTGCTGTGCCTGGCACCGCAGCAGGGTCCCACCAGCACCCGCTGGGGCCCCAGGGTGGGTGGTAGCTCCCACCAGCACGGGCAGGGACCTGGGCAGGGTGCGGGTGCTCGCCTCCTGGGCTTCGTTTTCCCTTGGGCTCGTTTCCTGCCTTTGCTTGCTTTCAGGAGCTGTGAGGTTTGGTTTTGGTTTTTTTGCAAGGTAGCTTATGGCTTTGGTAAACAACCTGGTTGATGGTCCCATCAGACACGAGTGATGGGACCGACGGCAACCGAAGCGCTGGAAGAACAGCAGCTGGTTTCCAATAGGCAAAACCCAGGCGTTTTACTCCACGCTACTCATCTGATCTTTGCTACTGATGCATTTTACATCGATCCACTTTTTGAAAAAAAAAACCAACCAACCAACCAAACCCCCGTAGCAGCTGGGCCTGAGACTTCTACAACCTCACCTGTGGGTACACCAAGGATTTGGGCGGTGGGGCTGGGCAGGGGCAGAGGAGGACCCTTCCCTCGCCCGAGCACATCACACCTTCCCCCTCCCCTACTCTTTGTAAGGGCTGCTTGGATGCGAGGCGATCGCTGGTCTCTTTTTTTCCTGCGGCTCACTGGGGCTGCCCTCCAAAAGCGGCTTCGTCTCCCTGCACCCCCAGGGCAGGGCACCCCATGGGGGCCAGCTGGGGGCAAGGGGGGGACACACACGTACCCGGTGCTGTTCCATACAGTTCCTGGGAGCTCTCCCAGGCAGCGGCAGTGGCACCTGCGGGCAGCAAAACACAAGTGAGAGCCGAGGCATCAAACGCTGCCCCGGTGTCCAGGGAAGGGTGAGAAAACCGTGTTGACAAGTCAATAAATTCCCCGGCTCTCCCACCACGATGCTCCAACTTAGGGCTGGGATCTGACTGCGATGGGAGCCTGGAGCTGGTTCACCGGTGGTGATTCCCAGTGGTTACTGGGGAACAGAGCGGCAATGCCCGTACCCTCACAGCCCGGTTTCTATACATGCTTGTAAGCTTCTGGCTTCCCTGCATTATCCTGGCCTCTTTTGGGATGTATTGGCCAGTGCATCCCTCAGGGATGGGGGACCTGGAGCTGGGAGCATCCTGTGACCCCCCACCAAAGCCATTTCGGGGCATTCCCTATGTGCCAGAGGGGGAAATGGCCCCATGGAGGGGAGCCCCCTCCGATCTCAGCCAAATTGGCCAGTGACCCACCCCAAACCCAGCTGAAAAGGGCAGAAACGAACCCCAGCGTCTTCAATATTCCCGGGTTACTCCATTGTTTGTGAACAATGTCAAAGGCTGGATTACAGCCTTGGTTATGCAGGAGAGTATTAACCGGCTAGCTGAAAAACAAAGCTGCACTGATTTATTGCCTTCTCCCGTGCTGCCCTGTGCCGGACCCGGTTCTGCAAACTTGCCCTGGGGCTACAGGACCCAGCCCCCAGGGAGATGGGGTTTCCCTCCTCCTTACCCTGCCGGAAAAGCAAGCCTTCCCTAGGGAGCAGATTTTCAATCCAGCTGTGTATTTAATATGTTGGGCAACAGTTATGCAGGACAAAACCGACTACTATTATATTTATCTTAGTTTGCCCTTTGTTTCAGTTATATCTGTCTGAATTTCACATTAGGAGAGCTGGAATACAATTGCAGGCACCCCTCCGATCGCTGTTACCCCCACGGGTAAGGCGAGCATCCTCCCCACGCCTCCCTTCCCGTGGCCCCGCTGGGGCTGTTCCCAGGCCAAAAGCTCTGGGCAGATCCCAAATCCGCAGAAATCAAGGGGAAGAGTTACAGCGACTCCGACCGGCCCTTCCACAATGCCCTAACTGCTAAATTAAAGGGACTTCAGGGCTAAGATATATTTTTC
>NW_009629824.1:3439-4961 GCF_000690535.1 Cariama cristata
TGGGGAGCTGGGGAGAACCATACTGACCGGTGTCGAGAGGGCCGTGCTGAGCAGGCAGAGGCACAGGCACACCAGGGCTGTTTGCATCTTGGGCAGCTCCTGGGGATGTTAAGAGAAGCATCACTGGAGTTTATCTTCCCGGGATTTGCGGTCCCCAACAGTCCCGCTCAGCAGCAACCCAAAAGCTGCCACTGTCCCAAAGGCCCCATGGCAGCGGGGTTATCCAGCGATCCCGGCTTTCCCCAGCCTTTGCGATGGCCCTCGGCATCGCTCTGCCTTTCCGCAGCCAAAGCGATGCTCTCGCCACGTGCGTACGGCAGCGGGGCAAGGACAAGTGCACGGCCAGCAGCACCCGCTGGGTGCTCTGACATTGGGCGTTGAAACTTCTTAATTCACTCTGCCAAAGCAGCTTTAGTGGATATTTGCAATAAATGCACCAAAACTCCTGCAGGCTAAGCCACAGAGTCGTTAAGGCTGAATTAAGAAACTCGCACGCTGTTTTCAACAGCACTGATATAAATGGCAAAAGAATATAGCTCCGTTGGCTAATAATTCTCATTTCACCCATCCAACCTAGCTTGGGCTTGCAGATCCAACCCGGAGCCTATATTCAGCCATGCAAGCGTTGCTACAGAAAACATCGGAGGGAAATTCAGGCACAAGGATCAGCAGAACAAAGCAACGGAGGCTGAAGTAAGCGCGACGCGGAGATGGGCACATCCGAGCCTCGGCCCCCACCGCGCCTGGTCCAGCGGGAAGAGCAGGAGATGCCCTGCTGGGGAAGGGCAGAGCCGAAGGGCTGGGGAGAGAGAGAGAGAGGGCAGGCAAACTAGGTAAGAAGATTACCTTTCGCCGTCGGAAGCAGGTCCCAGCGGCAAACCGTGGAGGCTATGCCCACTTTGCTGAAATTTAAAGTTGGCCCCGGGCACGCGGAGCCAATCAGCTCCTGCCCAGGGACATTTGTCAGGGCTGGCAGCGCCCGCAGATAACCAGGGGGAGTAATTTCCAGCTAAAAATGTGTTTGTGGTGGAAGACAGCTATCAAATGTTCCACCTGGCTGGATAAACAGAAAGCACGGTTTATAAATATCTGTTCTGAAGGCGAAATTGCTCGATGATTAGCGCAGATCTTAGCGTGGCACGCATCCAGCCCGGTTATTGATAAGAGGGGGTGCAGCGGGTCGTAGCGTGCTCACCGTGACCGACATGGGAAAACCCGAAGGGGAAGGGAGGTACACTGAGCCCGGCCCGACCACGGCCACCAAAGGGCAGCGCCGGCCGGAGGTGAGACCCCCCGCCAAGCCGTAGCTTCCGACACTTGGTTTTTGGGTTTCAATCTCACCCCTCCCCTGAGCTAAGCCTGGTGCAAGTGCCAAATAGAAGAGTGATAAAAAAGAAAAAAAAATAAGTTTTTTTTTTCACGTACTGCTTGCACAGGTCCCTTCGAGCCCACCTTTGCTGTGGGAAGGTGCTACAAGGATGTGCATGACTGATGTACTCTCCTCCGGTCCCCCCCCAGCTTT
>NW_009629824.1:5139-5342 GCF_000690535.1 Cariama cristata
CAGAAACACTTAAACCAGCATCCAGCCTCAAGCGGGAGCAAAACTCAGCACCAGGAGGAAATATGCCCTTTTCCCCCCAGCCAAGGCGCCGCGGTCGGATGCTGCCCTGCAGGTACCGGAGCAGGCGGCCGGTGAGCCTTGGCTCGGGGAGCCAGAGCTTTGGCCGGGGGCCCGGGGGGGCTGACGCACAAGGGACCGGACCG
>NW_009629824.1:5367-7013 GCF_000690535.1 Cariama cristata
CTGGCCCCCGGCAGCGCCAGGGCCCTTTGTCTGTGCTGGTTCCCTGACGTCTTTGGGTACCTCCTGGGGATGCGGATGATGGGGCTCTCGTGTCCTTCCCCCCCTCATCAGCTGCAAGCACGTGCAGGGTTCCCCAGTGCCGCCAGAAGGATTTGGCCCTGGGGGTGCTCAGCCCGCAGGCAGCACCCTCAGCCACCCCACCAGCTGCACCCTGGCTTTGGCACACGGAGGTGGTTTTGTACAGCGGCCAGCAGCTTGCTACTGCGAGAATAGGAACTCGCTTTGCAGTTGGACCTACGCTGGGAGCCGAGCACAGGTTTCCTTTCCAGGAGCGTGAGGGCTGCACAGCACCTGCCGTAACCCATGGGTGAGGGCCATCACTTCTCCTAAATGGGGACACCAGCCTGGAACCCAGTGGGATTTGGTCCTTCCCCCCCATCCCCAGGTGTTGATCCCCAGTTGACCGGAGCCGCACTCCCATGGGGAGGTGACTCTGAGCAGGGATCCTGGGGACCGCAAGCCGGGCATCCCCATCCCTGATGAAGGACGCACCGCTGTTGCTGTGACAGCCCTACCTTGCCCTGGGGATGAGGCTGCGTGGCGGGGAGAGACGTGGAACCATTTTGGGCTGCAGTGCCGGTGACCAAAACACATGGCCGAGGTACCCGGCCTCGGTGGGACCCACGTGCCTGGTGCAGGGCTGCAGAAGCAAAGCTCTCATTACAGGGGTGTGCATCTGCAGTTAGTGATGCACGGAAAGAGAAATTAATGCTATTACCTTTATTTAGTGTTGCCTGGTGCGTGGGCAGGCCATGGGAAGCACGCTACAGAGGAGTGAAAGATGTGGTAAAGTCATCGTCACCCAGATATTGCAAATTCACATCAACTCTGCACAAGATGTGGCAGTAATCCCACAGCAGCGACCCTAAAAATGCCCTTCCATTTTTCGGAGGAGACTCTACAGAGGCTTTCCTAGTTAGCCTTTCTGCTCCTCCCTCCTTTTGTGTGCATCTGAGCTGGAATACAGAGATTTAGCCCCGAGTAGGACAAGCACCAGTAGCCCACCGAGCATCGTGCCACCCTGTTGAGCCCAGCAAATTTGGCAGCAAACCCCTCGTCACCAACGAGCTCAGTTCGGATGCTTTATTTCATTTCATTTTGCGGGATACAAAAAAAAAAAAAAAAAAAGCTTGGGATGGAACCGGCGTGCACCGCAAGCTGCCTGGCATCCCCTCTGGCACGCGGCGGCTGCGGTGAGCATTCGGATGCGCACTCCTGAGTGGGATGCAGCAGGTGTGGGGCAGCACCGGAGCCACCCCCACCGCCTGCTCACTGGCTGTAGTAGTAATCCTGGCCGTACACATCATAGCCGTGCCCCTTGTAGTAGCCATACTCATCCTCGTAGGGCTGGTAGCTGTCCCCGCGGGCGTACTCGTCCTGCTCCCTGTAGCTGCCATCGGTGATGCCCTCATCCCCCCGGCCGTGGCCTCCAGCCGTCACCTCATATTCCCACTGCTCCCCGGCTGTGGTGGCATCCGTAGGTCCCCAATCTCCCGTGGTGGTCGCCTGGGACAGTCCCTCTTCGCTGGTGGTGCTGGCGATGGTGGTGGCTTCGGTTTCCTCCTCCTCCTCCTCCTCCTCCTCTT
>NW_009629824.1:7153-8062 GCF_000690535.1 Cariama cristata
CTCTTCCTCCTCTTCCTCAGCCACCGCAGTGCCATTGCCGTGAGATCCATCTGCCCCCTCGGTGGTGTTGGTGCTTGTGCCGTTGACACCATTCTCGTTCTCGGCTATCTCTTCTTCTTCCTCCTCCTCTTCCTCCTCTTCCTCAGCCACCGCAGTGCCATTGCCGTGAGATCCATCTGCCCCCTCGGTGGTGTTGGTGCTTGTGCCGTTGACACCATTCTCGTTCTCGGCTATCTCTTCTTCTTCCTCCTCCTCTTCTTCCTCCTCATTCTCGTCGCTGTCTTCATTTTCGGAGTCGCCCCCCTTGCCGGCAGCGCTGCTCCTGCCCCCCTTCAGGCGCCCTTGGCAGCCCTTGCCCTGGCCGGGGGAAAATAACACCGCATTAGTTGGGCGTCGGGAGGTTTGCAGCTTTTTCGGAGCCGCATGGCACGAGGTAGGCATGGGCACAGCTGAGCACCCCTTGGCAAAGCTGCTTTTTTGGGGTGCCCCTTCAAACCCTCCCGCTGGGTTAATACCCAGAGCTTGGCCCAGCCGTGGGCATCTTGCGCCGCAGACCCCCCAAGGAGAAATGGGGTGCAGGGCATCCCATGGGTGCAAGCGAACATGCAGTGCCTCCACGGGTGCTCCCCTCCAGCTCCCCCAAACCATACCTGCTGGGGGGATGCGACGTCTCCTCCCAGCCCACCCTGGCTGTCCCCGGGGGCTGCTCCGGTGGGATGGCCGGCTGCCTGGGTGCCGGCATGGGATGGCTCCTGCGGGGACAGGGAGAGGACGGAGCCGGGGTCAGCAGCGGGAGCGGATCGCAGCCCTCCCAGCAGTGAGGAGGGCACGCAGCATCCCCGCACGGCGTCTGGGCTCCGCTCCCAGCTCCCTGCTTTCCCACGGGTCTCGCTCCAGGCTAAAAATCAA
>NW_009629824.1:8072-10333 GCF_000690535.1 Cariama cristata
CCCGAGCCGTGCAATTAAGTGGTGGTGGCTGGAGTCGGGTGTTCCCATTCTGGCTACGCATTTTGCTTTGCAAAGCATCTAAAAGTTTGCTTTTGAAGTTACTTCTCCCGGTTTCCAACAAACAAAGCAAGCCACAGGCGCACAACACATGGACACGCTCCACACCAGGTATAGATAGCTCAAAACCAGGCGTGAACAAAATAAGCCATCAGCACCGCTCGGTCCCAGGGACGACCCAGCGGAGCGGGTCTCTTGGCAGTCCTCACCTCTAAAAAAAGGCAACGAATAACCCAAATGCAAGCAAAGCCTGGAGCAACCACTGAGGAACTGGTGGGGCAGCTCACCCGGGAGAAGGAGCACCTTGGAATGGGCAAACGAACCCAGCCATGGCGGGGAGACGTGGGGTCGCTGCCATCCCTGCCCGGGCAATGCCCGCTGCTCACGCGCCAAGACCAAGGATGCTCACCCCGACTTTTTGTGCCAGCTCAGACACTTAAAATATGGGTGCGTCCGATGCCAGAGAGAAAACCCAGGCTGTTTGCCTCTCCACTGAAGGAGTCACCAAATTGCACGGCGCAGGCGGCTGTGCCGATGGCAGCGATGTCCCCCATCTAGCAGCCAATATAACGGGGCTCTGTACAAACCTATAACTGACCTGGGGGGGTCTTTCACTCCCATTTATTTTGCTGACCACCCCCTGCCAGTGAAGGCACGCAGCATCCCCGCCCGGGAACGGCCACTGCTTTGGTGCCCTTGAAACGAGAAGGGGCAGCCCCAAAGAGCATTTCTTAATTCCTTCCTCGGGAATGAAATTCCTCCTTTGGCTTTGCCATCCCACAACACAAAAGTTATCCCTAGTGATCGCAGTCGTAGGGAAGAGCAACAGGCAAAAAGGGAGGTGCCGGGGCTGGCAGAGGTGTCTGGGGAACGGGGACCACCCCATGGTGCCGCACCCCAGCCCCAGGCAGATTTCCAAAGTGGGTTTTAAGATCAGATGCCCAGGTTTACATTTCTGTTAAAAAGACCCCTGAAATTAGCATTCAAATCATTAAATTAAAAAAAAAAAAAAAAGGTGATTAGACCTGACACGTAGGTTTCCAAGCATGCCGGATCTCTGTCTCAAAGCACCTGTGTGCCTGAGACCATTGGATTATTTTTGAGCATTGGCAGCCCGGTGAGGCACAAGAGACCTTTTGTAATCCCTGACATTTAATTTTGGACCCGAGTGACTCTTGCAAATGCAGCGGTGCCCGAGCTCATGTTGACCCAGCAGACAGAAGCAGCTTTACCGGCTGGGCTGGTACAAACGTGTGTTTCCCAGTACAGCACCAGTTTGTGTCCCTCCACACGCACATGTGCAGAGCATAACTGTATTTTCCGTAGCAATTTTATCAGCGCTATGGGGGCAACGCACCCTGAAAGGGGAAGGTCAGAGGAGTCCCTCCTGCTCCTTTCTGAGCTGCCGAAAATAGAAACCCAGAAAGTTCGTCTCAGGGTTGTTTGGTGCATCCCCCGCCCATCCTCTTTTAAAGAAATAAAAAAAAAGAGAAGAAAAAGGAAAAAAAAGAATACAAAAAATAATAAGATAAAGCCCAGAGTAGAAAATCCAGTTGCATCCAGAGTGCGAGGCCGTGGGCGGTCAGGGGCCACAAATGCTGATGTGCAGAGACTACAAAACCAAAGAAAGTTCCCAAATTCCCGTATTTGTTTTGCAGGCTGCTGCTTTGCCATACTCACCCTCCCTTCCTCCTCCTCCTCCGAGCCATCCCCCTCTTCCTCGGATGAGTCACTGCCCTAAAGAGAGGGAAAACCAAGCTGTAGCCGGGCCGGCGGGTCTCCGTTGGTGTCACGAGCACGACGGTCTGAGCCCAGCCTGGCAGAGCAGGGGCAGGTGGGGCGCAGACCGTGCCCCCGTCTCATTTTGGGCCGATATCTCCGCATTTAGCGGCCGGCGAAGCATCACCAACCCCCTCCGAAGCACCCACCTGGTACCGGCGCTGCAGGGGAGGCCCGTAGGCGTATCTGTACAGGTAATACCGGTGCCTGTTCTTGAACACCTACCGGGAGAAGGGGGTAAATCCCATCAGTTTGGGGGTCTGGGGACAGGAGTGACCGAAATGTCCTCGTCCCCAAGGCCAGCGCCGCGTGGGGCTGGGCACGCGGGGTTGGGGGAAGACCCTACCGCGTTTTCTTCCGAGTTGTCCGACTTGGCTCGCCGCAGCCAGCTCTTGACCTGGGGGAAAGGCTGGGTTGGGCAGGGG
>NW_009629824.1:10506-10840 GCF_000690535.1 Cariama cristata
AACCATCCCGGCGTTTGTGTCCACGTGGGCGAGCAGGGAGAAGAAAGGCCGACCTCCAGCTACCTCTCGATGGGGTCACCCAACCCCTCCAGAGACCTAAATCCTTCTTTTTCTTTTTCTTTTTTATTTTTGACAGATCTGCCTCAATTTCCACAAATACATTGCACTTTGGCAAGAAGCCACAAAATACCAGGAGAGTGAGTTTCACTCGGCAGTGGACACGTTGCTTTCCCTCAGCAGGACTCACTCACTCCTGCTTCTCCATCACCTGCGAGCGAGCGGGGACAACCAGCTCCTGCCGGAGATGCGACGCGAGCCGCCGACGGGAACGCTG
>NW_009629824.1:11302-11521 GCF_000690535.1 Cariama cristata
CCCCTTCCTCATTGAACTCGGGCTAGAAAACAACTGGCCACAAGCTCGCTTCCCTGGCCACGCAGCAAGGCTCTGGATGCTCATCCCCTCCATCCGAGTGCTTCTGGAAGCCACAGACCCCCAGGAAAGGGCTAAAAGCAGCATCCAGCCCTGCCAGCAAGCTGAGCCCCCCTATCCCCGACCCCTCCAAAAAAAAAGCAGACGGTGATGCACAACCCG
>NW_009629825.1:0-763 GCF_000690535.1 Cariama cristata
CACGGGGCCGTGCCCAGGTGGGGCAGGGTGATGCCCTGGTATCAGAAAGACGCAACCCCCTGTTTGGGAGACAGCACAGGGCCAGCGTGGGGGGCACAAGTGATGGCTCATGGTCAGAAAATTGTCACCACGGTGGTCCCAGCTGTGGTCTGAGCTCTTGGGCAGGGGATGCGGGGGATGCAGAGGGATGTGGAGGGCAGAGGCTGCTCGGTGCTCGCAGTGTGTTGGGGTAGGTGGCTTTTCTCTGCACCTAGAGTCACCCTTGGGGACATCCCTCAAAGGACGAGTGTATGAAATCGGGCGGTTGAAGACTTGTCCCCCGAGCTTGGTGGGGAAGACCAAGAAGCTGGTGAGGGAATGAAATCTGTGTGGCAGATGCATTTGGGATAACTTTGCCTGCGAGGAGGGACCCTCCGTCTGGTGGGATCCCCTGGGAAGGGCAGGGGCTGGGCGAGGGCAGGCGTTAACCACCTGCATGAGCCTCCTTCTGCCCCTGAGGTTACGAAAATGCTGACAGCCTTTGCCATCCAGCTTGGGAGAAGAGCCTGCGCTTTGCCTCTCCCCGGCGTCGCTCGGCTTCGCATCCTCCCCGGCGCAGGGAGCGGAGGGGTGAGCAAGGGTGAGCGTTCCCCGGGGGCCGGGAAAGCTGAAGCCAGCAGAGAAATGCTGATGCATCGCCGTGGACCTGCACCTGCACGCTGGTTTCTGCAGAAAAACTGCCGTGTCGGCTTTTCTTAATTATGTTTAATTGTCAGAGCCACCC
>NW_009629826.1:0-19097 GCF_000690535.1 Cariama cristata
ACATTGAGGCACCCAAAACTGCACCCAGTATTTGAGGTGGGACCACACCAGTGCAGTGTAGAGTGGGACAATCCCCTCCCTCAACTGACCAGCGATGCTGTGCTTGATGCACCCCAGGACATGGCTGGGCCTTCTTGCTGGCAGGGCACGCTGTTGACTCATGTTCAACTTGCCATCAACCCAGACCCCCAGATCTCTCTCCGCGGGGCTGCTCTCCAGCCTCAATAAATGAAGAACTGTTTCAGTCATTTTTTTAATAAGGCATGCTAAATAATGTATGCCCATGCCCATTTAGAACCCTCTAAAGCTGCAATTTTCTTTAATTGGTAAGACTTAAAAAATGTGACTCAAAATGACAATATGTCGTTTGATGACGATTTATAAAATACCATTCAAGTTTTTAATTGCATCTGTTCTGTTGCTAGTGATAAAGAGGTAAGGAAATGACTACGAATGACAACAAGAAAAAACTATCACTATGAATTTTTTACTTTAAGTCACAGCTATGTTTTTATCGGTTATGTTACAATAGTAATGTAGTCAGTGATCTTTCAAATGAGTACCTTTCAGTATAAAGCAAAGTTGAATGGCCAGATCAGATCATTTTAATTCAGATTCTAAATTAATTTTGAAAGTTTAGATGGGTTTTAAATAGCTTTTTTTGTTATTATACAATAAACATTTTTCACTTGCTTAGTCATTTTACTAGTTTTTGTGTACAAAAGGCATATAGAATGGAGAACATTGCACTCTGGAAGGCATTTGTGTGGGAAGGAGAGGAAAGTCCAGTAAAAATGATTGAGTATTCAAAAGATACCTAAGCCAATTTAAATTGGGAAGTTTTCTAAGATGCTGTTTCTGTTCTTACCCCATCCTCGGAGAGCTGCTTGGCAGGGCTTGCATCTCATCTCACTTGTAGCACGATCTCATTTATGCAAAACACAGCGTACCAAAATTGTCAGATTGTTATTTTTGGTGAAATGATTCTTTCTAGTTTGAAGAAAAATGTAAGATTTTTCATTGACTGCTATGGTTCCTCAGTGATTCTTTCGATTTTTACATACATTGACTTGATGAATACATTTATCCGTTTTATCGGAGCTACACATCTATACAGTAGATATGTTTTTTTGTCAAGTGGTGTCAGCCATATGTTTTTACATGTGTACTTTTACATGCATATTCTCTAAATTCAGAGCACTTAATTCCTGCCTACTGAGAGATCCAAATGTTTGTAGCTTTATACTTCAAGTAGTCATTTATGCTGATACAAACAGCACTTTGTGCAGTTGCTTACAACTTGAAAATAACCGTGAGTGTTTGGAATTAATTACTTGCACATTTTAAAATGCAATTTGTTAATCACTTAGAGTTTGAATTCATGAAGCCTGAGGCGCTCTCTGCTATCAAATTACTCCGAGCAGAGTGATGCATTAAGATTCCCTAGCACTGTTCTAGCTCTCTCCAAAGCGTAACATAGAGAAGGCCATGGCCAAGAAGGATGATCACTCCAAGGATGCCAGCTAGCTCTGGGGCCGGCTGGTGAAACACAGCGCATGTCCGGACAGTTGATGTCTCCCACCCTCTGAGCGATGTGTGCTTTTGCTGCCGTCTTTCCCTAACACATCCGCATCTGTCAGAGAGAAAATACTGACTCTCTGATCTGAGTTAGTTTCTGTGGTCTTACCTGAGTAATGTTCCCTTTCCATTTCTGAGCTAACTTGGTTTCTTGCAAACCTCTTAGAAATGGTGTTATGAATAGATTGAAAAGCTGAGCATCCCTCTGGGCAGATATCCGTAGTAGCCTGAGTTCCTTTGGCTTTCATTGGTAATGCACAGCGTATAAATTTAGATTTTTGCATGTGGTTGCCAGAAATAATCAACTACATAAACCTTCCTCGTCAGCTGTAAAATTCAGAGCTTTAGAGCTCAAAGCTTATTCAAGGGCTCTGCAGCAGAAACACCGAGTAGCATTGTAATTACCACTAGCATGTTACTTAATGTCAGTATAAACACGGTGGGAGATGGTGTCATTGAGAATGTTGTCATAATAAAATTTAACAGCAAGCAGCTAGTACCAAAAAGTTATGGCTAATTTAGGATTTTGCACATCTTGCTGGTTACTCTGGATGGGAAAAGCCTGCTTGCTGGCTTTCAAGAATACAGGTAGAACCTGTATGCATTACTAACTGGAACTCATACTCTTACATTTTGATTCTTAAAAAAACCCCAAAAGAATCCCACACTGTTATGACAAAATATGAACAGGTGGAAAGCCTGAAAAAAAGAAGGGGTGGAAATCATCATCCATGCAAATCGACAACTCGGTGTTAGTTTCTGTGCTGAAGTATTGGCACAGGATGTATCAGGTTAATTTGTTTTTCTTTGCTGGGTTAGGTGATGATCTGAAAAGAAGCTCTTGAAAGCTATACAGTTTAAAAAAAAAGGAAAAAAGGGTAATTCTAGATATCATTGGATAACAAACCTTGATTCTCCTTTGTGATTTGTTACAGATTTACAGTAGTTTTTAAATTATTGTAATCTTTGCATGTATTATGCACCAGGAATTTTGACTGTGATCCTCAGCTTTATCCATGAGTTCTTTAATTTTCACTTCCTTTCCCCTTTCATCCCTCAGAGGCACAATGGCCCTTTCAAGATGCACTGTATAAAAAGCCAGGAATTGAGGGAGGAATCACAGAAATGGCCTGATTTCACCAACAAAAAGAAATCTTTTAGGAGCTTAGATCTATTCCACCCCTAAATCTCCTTCATTTAAAAAAGAACACATAAATATCAGGGTCCAGAAAGTAACATATAAAATTTATCAAAAAGACCTACCCTCCGCTGAGAAATTTGTGTGCCGAGAGATCATGAAACTCAGTAGGGCTTTGGTAGCCAAGATTATGTTACCTTTCTTTGCGTCAAAATTTACTTTGCGTATAGAAAAGGGAACTACCTGTTCGAATTTCTTCAGCTTTCGCTCCTCTTTTTAGTCAGATTAATGGTCCATGCAATACTTAAAGAAATTGTTCTGTTTCTACCTTTCTCCCAATTTTTCGTTTTATTTCAGTCCCTTATTAGCTATTTATCCTCTTTTAACGGTTTCCTTTTTTAAATGTCCAGCCACAGTATCCCTCTTCCTTTGATTCAAATGAATCCTTTTTCCTTCAAATCCTCCTTTCAAACTCACTTTCACTGACAGGCTTTCAGCTGTGATTGAGAAGAGCAGCTTTACTCTTACCCCTCTCTGTTGTCTTAATTAGCTATTCCGTTATTATCCTAATTAGACTGTAAGTTTCTTGTGTCATGCGCCTTGCCAAGGTATTTGTTCTTAAATCTCCACATGCACTTGTAGTATGCAAATAATACCTAATGATAATAGCAGTAAGTAAAGATGATAAAACAGATTAAAACGAAATGTTTCTCTTCTGATCATTCACCTATGCAGAAATATTTTCAATTACTATTGCTGTAGCTTTCATAGCCGCATTATAACAAACCAAAAGCCACTTGATGAATTTTTAATTTTTTATGCCAATGAATTGTACGGATGATATGTTTTGTTGGGTTTTTTTTATTACATGTTTTAATACCCAATACTAATAATAATCAGTGTATCTTTAATGCTTTCAATGAAATCTTATGGGGCGAGGAAGAGTACAAGAAGTCTACTTTGGCAACAAGAAGTACAAGGAGTCTGCTTTTGCCGTTAGCAGCATAATAAACAATATTCTAAGCTTAGCAGGAGATTCTTATGCTCTGTGTTTTTTGCAATTTGGTTAATAACAATTAAGAAGTGCATGTTATTAACTGATGATGCGTGAACCTCGGAAGGTCCATCTGGCAACAAAACCTACTGAATTTATCTGCCGTCTGTAAACATCCTGATTCAGACCAAAAAACTTGAGAATGGCTAGTATGATTTTATTAATGCTTCCTAGTTTATGACAGCATTTAAATCTATAAGAATATTTTTTCTGCAGTTTTTTATAGTTATAAGAAATGAGAGAGATCTTTAGAAAAGAAATGGTCAATATTTTTAATTTTGTATCACAGAGAGACTAACTGTATTTCTGTGATTCTCTGCCCAGTTCTTTCCTTAGACTTCTTCCGTGGCCACTGTCACAGAGCCAAAGTACAGGTTCTCCCAGTCGGCTCATACTGGGCATCCCTGCTAACCTTACCCTTGTCTGGCCTGACAGTAAAGTGTCACCAACATGGAAAAAAAGTCAAAAAATCCAACCCCAAAAATCTCTGCAGCTTAAAGGCCAGAAAATGTTCTGTTCCGTTCACCTGGATATTATTTTGTTTCTCTATGTGCATATGTTTGTGGGTACTCTACGCGCAGAAGGGAAGAGCTGGGTTTGCCATGGCAGAGGCAAGGATGATGCTTCACTTGTTTGAAGTGCGGCTCCACTAGTAACTTGTATTCTGTTCATCAGCTGAAGGAGCTTGTGGAGGGACACTACGTGGGACAAGCGGAACGATTTCAAGTCCTCACTTCCCTTCCGAGTATGAAAATAATGCTGATTGCACCTGGACCATATTGGCTGAACCAGGAGATACCATTGCTTTGGTCTTTACTGACTTCCAGTTAGAGGAAGGATATGACTTCTTGGAGATCAGTGGAACAGAAGCACCATCAATATGGTAAGTCAGTGATCTTGTAAAGATCTCAGTTTCTGGTTTTTGTTCTTGATAAGTATTTTGAAAAGATATTAAAGGATATTTAAGATATTTTCTACCTACCTTTTAGTAATGACCATTTTATTACGCATTTTCCTGTGGTCTCTTTCACCCTCCAGAATTGAAAAAAAAGATAGTAGTTTGCTTCTGCTTCTTTCCAAACCTTGATGCTTCCTCTTATTTTCCTCCATCTTCGAGAGTTATATTTATAATGGATCTTAGCAGTGAGCATTTATTGATGTTACGTATTTGTACTTGGTATGAGAACACTTTTTGGTGTGGTGTCTTGAATGGCTTATCATGATATTGTACTCCCAACAACGAAAGTGGTGAGCAAAATTCAGCCTCACAGTAAAACAGGAATATATAGAGAACAAATAGAGGCTATCTTATCCTAAACAGGCTATAATTCAGTCTTACTACTTGTGCTCATGTATGCAAGTATTATTCTCTTATCTTGGCTGATGTTAAAAATGTTTGCTTAGCAATATTGTCGCTTAGTAATTATAATCCTAAATCTACATTCTCTGTACTAAGTAAAAGATGATAGTTCTGTTTATGGGAATGGATTAAATTGCAGAACAGTTTGTATGATGATTTCTCTGTATGCTACGTGTGCGGGTTTTTCATTTTTTTCGTCTCTGAGAACGTGTAGTGCTTGACATGTGCCATTGCTATACAATGCAGCCTGGAAAAAAGTACAGATCTGCTGCTCACAGATGACGTGGGTTTTATCTTCAAAATGCCTTTCTGGAGATCTGAAGCAATCTCACTATTATTTTAATGTCCTAACAGGATAGGCAGTGCAACATACTAATAATTGTAAAGTTCTAAGTGGCCCGTGATCTGTTGAAAAATTGTGAAAAAACAATGTGGCAACCATGCTTGGCAAATACGTAAAAACTTTGTTTTGAAGATACTTCTGGATCTATATGACAAGATTACTCTCTAACATTTCCACATGACCAAAAGTTGTGTAGTGGCAGTCAGTGAAGCAGCTTTGTATCAAATTAAATGCTCGTGTCCGACTGTCTGAAGTACAATACGCGAGTACCCCATTTACCTCTTCTCTTATGCACAGACATGCGCAACAGTCCTCAATGCCAATGTTTTCTGATAAGGGGTTCTAAGGACCAGAAACTGAAGTCTTGAAGAGGAGGAGCTAATGGCATCTTGCTGCAGAACATAAAAACCTGTCCGTTTAATTTTGTGTATCAGGCTCAGCTTGGTGTCATCTGTGAACTTGCTGAGGGTGCACTCGATCCCACTGTCTGTGTCTGTGATGAAGATGTTAAACAGTACTGGTATCGCTGATACCAGTACAGGATTAGTACAGGATCACTGATAAAAGTTTGGAGAAGCTATGGGAAGTTTTATGAGAAATGTTTAAAGGATTATTGGATAATTTGGAATGAAGCTACACATTCAGCTATATTTAAACCAGAACAGTTACCATAGCAACATTAGAGCCATGCTAAATGTAGTGCATGCTGTAATCTGCTAAAATCAGCTGTGTGTTTAAATGTGGAGTTGTACCATACTTGAAACTAACAGTCTAGAGGGGTATCATCTTAAAATGTGACTTTTTTTTTTTTAATTACTCCCTTTTATTGTATCTGACATCATGTCAGACGCTTTGTACAGTAATTCTGTGTTAGAAGACACATATTCCATTAGCATGGTCTTGCAATTATGATTGTTTTTTCACTTAAAGGAATATTGGCTGTAAAATAAGCCAAATGTTATCCTAGTAAAGAGCGTAGAAATACAGATACATGAGCACCGCAAAAGCTAGAAGGAGAGTGAGAATAAAGAAAACCATTTCAAACTGATTATTCTTTAGTGATTTCAGTGTATGGTGCAATAGGTCTGGATTGCCCTCTCCAG
Source organism: Cariama cristata (assembly GCF_000690535.1). Classification (NCBI taxonomy): domain Eukaryota; kingdom Metazoa; phylum Chordata; class Aves; order Cariamiformes; family Cariamidae; genus Cariama; species Cariama cristata. Next base: position 6,577 of record NW_009629826.1, read on the forward strand.
ACATATCAACAAGGTTGGAAGCAGTTCCAGCATGATTACAGTCAAAACTGGATGGGCTTTTTTTAAGTAAAGCAGTGGAAATGCTAGAACAAGTAGAATCTAAATGCTGAGGAAAAATAATCTGATATATCTATAAAAAAGGTATATAAGAGTTATAGTATTTGTATTGGTTATATTATATTACTCTAGTATATGCTTCATATGTTTCTAAACCTTCTTTAAGATGTTCAGTTAATTTCCCTGTTACATAGCTGATTCTTAGTTTGTTTTCCAGTGCATTGAAAAGGAAGAAGGTATTTGTTTATCTTTTCTTATTCTTAAAAGATTATTTGAAAATCATTCATACAGTTCATCCTGATGGAATTAGTTTATAGAAGATTCAGGTGACATTACCTCACTATTTATTTTATGTCCATGCTACAATTAGACTATCCAAAGCTATTCAAGTTTTGTTGGGGTTTTTTTCCCCCTAATTAGAAAGCAGTTATATAGCTCTGGATCTTAAATGGATGTGCACATATAGATGACCACATTTTTAATCCTGCTTTGAATCAATGTAAGTGTCAACAGGCTTAAGAAGATGAACATCAGTGTTTGCAAAATGAATGCGAAGCAGGTGGAGCAGGCTTTTTAATCTGTAGAGGAAGTAAAAGTATTATTAGTTAGACTGTAGATTAAAGAAATCTTTTTGAATTTTAATCACTTGCTTAATTTGCTATTACAGAAAGGAGTTTTAGATGTAAAACACGTTTATCTTGAGTTGGTAAACTCTTGCTCGCGGTGCCAAGAACAGTACTTCTGGGAGCGTAACAGAAAGACTGCCTCTTTGCTATGTCTGGAGTCCGTCTCCAAGTCCACCGAATGGCTGGATCTTTTGAGTCTGAAGGTCTCCTCTGTTGTGAATTATTAGAACTAAAAAAGAGTTTTTTGCATGATTTCTGAACATTAAATACAACTTTTTCATACTTCCAAACGTGTTCCTTTAGACTTCAGCTTACGTAAATGGTTCATAAAATTAAATCAAGGTTGGATCTAGAGATACTGTTAAGAACTGTCTTAAAAGTCCAGGCTGAATGAACATGGTTTTGAAGTAAAATCAGGAATATATCACTTAGGGAAAGCATCCTTCTCCAAATCTCCTAATGAATCTTTCCCAAGACACCTCCTTAAGACTGAGGTGGTTTTGTGTTAGATTTTTGTTGGTGGTGGTTTTAGTTTTGTTTGGTTGGTTGGTTTTTAAATTTGGACTGAGGTTTTTATTATTTGCAGGCTAGGTAAAGCTGGGCAATTCACATAGGTGTAGATAGGCCTGACTCAGCCCTTGTCATGTAAACATGGCTTTGCCATAATTTTTGCCAGATCAGAAACTTATTTAACAAAAAAATTATCTTAGACTATTACAGTATGCATGAAACGTATTTACAATGCTAAGAATAATTCTGCAATTACTGTTTTTTAACTTGGATTCTTAATATTGAACATATTTTGTTCTAAAATTACCTTTTCCTCTTTTACCTCACAATACTAATGTTATCTGACTGTGCTTCAATTTAAACCTAAAATTATTATCCTTAAAATTTTTGTAAATATTTGCCAGTATGAGAGAATGAACTAGACTTCATCCTTTTTAGTCCAAGTTAATTTCCTAATACTATTTAAAAATACCTTTAAGATTATTCTGACTTCCTTATAAATCACCTCACTATCCTAGTGAAAGGCCGTAAAAATGTATGTGGATGTGAGAGTGATTGGGAAGCAGCAATAATGAATTACTATAATCTTGGCATGTAATTTGACATAAGTACCTGGAGTCATCTGAAACTCGCTTCTTATTTCTGTGTTAATGAATAACTCCTGTAACAACTGGGTCATAATACTAATTTGTGTTTCTTGGATAAATACACCAGTCCAAGCACTTAGATGTAATTCAAAACAGTAGTATTTTGATCTGCATGTTTCCTGTCCCGTTTATAGAGATCTATCTTAATCTTACCACCCTCGATGTGAGAGGTCTATAGAAAAGTAATGCATGAGATTATGGAGTGGTCTAAATCACCTTTTTGATAGACACCTGTAGCAGTAATGTATCCATAGGAGCTGAATATGTAATTATACAGCTAAAGAGCACCATCTGTTGGTTTACTGTGAAAAAATGTGTTGCTTGTGGACGCACCGTCAATAAAGTTGTTGTTACACCCCAGAAAAGGGCTCGCGACATGCCTGTGGCAATGTAAGGTTCTATTTTCTTTCTCCATCAGATGAGAAAGAACATGCCACGGCCATGCAACGAGAGGATGGCAGTTAGATTCCAGCTTTTTCATTTGAGAACACTATTAGATTTTTATGAATTACTTTGTAATTAGTTACTTATTTTAGCCTCTTTAGAGACCTGCTGACAGTCATCCCTTATTTGTCACCAGTGAAACTCTGAAAGCCGTTATGTTTGTATGGGAGATGCTGGTAGAGGGTTCTCTTGCAGTCTACTAGTTTTTTGAAGGCTCTTACCTTTCTCTAGCTTTTAACTGGATTTCCCCTTTTACCTGTTTTGGTTAAGAAAGTGAGTCCAATGAGTGTAAGCCTCTGTACTTGGTAACTTGTCTGTCTGACCTGCCATGAACCACGTTTCATTATTTTTTTTTTGGAAAAAGACGTTGCATAGACACCCTCAAATTCTTTCTGTTGACTTTCATGTTGCAAATGTTCCAGTTACTCTATAAAAATCTGATAGTCTATCACATTTGAAAATCAGTGTTAGTGCTGTGTAGCACTTGAACCCAATCTATCAAACATATATATAGCAGCACAAAAACTTTTTAGATTGACTTACTGTAGAACGTCTTACAGTTCCAAACCCCCAAGATGCATTGGAAGGACAAAGATACTTTTAAGGTGAGCGAGAAAGGTAGAATGTGTGTCTGTATGAAGAGCTTTGTAAGACTGAAAAATACAGTGATCATGACAGAATATGAGGTATTTTCAATTAACACTATGTTTATTTACCTGATTAAGATGAAATATGTTCGTGAAATATGTTTAACTCCTTTCTTCCATACCTCATATGGCAAATGCTAGATCTCTAAAAGACTCAGTGGAATACATCTTTTCCCCAGATTCTGAGTCCTCTCAGTTGCTGCTTTTGGTGCTGATACTTTTCTCCTGGTTTCTCCTGGCCATTTTCTGTTGGCAACACTTATGCTCCCACTGCTCCCTTCCCCTTCCCCTTCCCCTTCCCCTTCCCCTTCTTTCCCCTTCCCTTCTTCCCTTTCCCCTTCCTTCCCTTTCCCCTTCCCTTTCCCCTTCCCTTCCCTATGTCCTATTTCTCAAAAATCCTCAGCATTTGATGCTATGCTCAATGATTTAAGCTTAAAATCTGGTAAAACTTAGCCCAGACAAGCATTGGCACGTTGTAGTTGATCTCCTTGTCCTTTTCCCCTTGGTTTCTAGTAGATTAAGGGTTGAAAGCCGTACCCCCAGAACCCTTTAAAAAATAAAAGTCAACCACGTGGTGTAGTCGTGGTCAAAATGTCATAGAAAAAGTTTGCAAACAACGTGCTGAGCGTGAGTGCCTGTGGAGTTCTGTAATGGTGGAGTGATTGTCTCCCTGGTCGCAGAGTGGTTAAGCCTAGTCTGAGAAAGGGTTATCCCACTCACAGATGATGGAATTTAGAAAGAAAATAGGCACAGTGTTTTGCATAGGATGCCAGCTATATATGCTAAACATGTCATACAGGCAACGGCTATACTCTGGTTCTTAAAGTATTGCTTTCCAGAGTCTTTTAAAATTCCCTGAGTGGGAAATAGCATGTTTGAATTCAGTATCTATATGCAGTTCTTTGGCATTGCAGTTGCTATACCCAAACATATGCAGATAAACAGCTTCTTCACTCCTACAGTTTTCCCATAATAAGGATTAATAAGCTGATCTCATCAGTGATGTATCTTGTACTTTGCTATATTTATCAAAACCATCATGTTCCAAAATGGATTTTCTGCAGGCATTCAGTTGCCTGCTTGAAAAAATGAATTATCCACAGTTGTAAGTAAATTGTTAGCAGACTTGGGAAAATACAGTGAACACTGCTCAGTACCTTTGGCGTCCATAGAAAGAAGAAAACAACGCAGATGAGACAGGTAGAGAACAGTCCCCCCTCGCTAACATTTCTGTAGGCGGAAAGATGGAACCTGGCTATTACTGATAAGAAAGCAATGCTGCAAAGAAATTGTTATTTTAAGACACGGTTACGTTTCTTTCCCCCATCCTGGACATTGTCTTCCTTTTCAGCATCCTAAAGGCACTTTTTTTTTTTCATTTCTTTTTTAGAAAATTGTTTCAATATAGAAGAACGAGTGTGATTTTTTTTGTTTGTTTTATTATTTAAGTGTATATTAAATAATACATGTTGTATGAGGAGATGAGCTCTGCTCGTTGCAATGAGGCACCTTCAGATTCTAATTGCTAAAATATGAAGAAAAGGACAAAAAGCACAAGTAGTGATTTCAAAAATAAGCTGTAATGTAACATCTGCGTTTGTATGTGATCTCTGAGTTGCTGGCGTTGCCCTGGCAGAAAGGGGCTGATGGAGGGAATAAGGGCTTTGAGTTGGGGAGCTGGGAGACAAGAATGAATCTAACATGAGAGGAATTTTGTTTGGGGGTATTGGAGGATAGCATGACAGATTTGAAAGAGTAGGTAAGGTTTTGGAAACAACTTCAGGGTGGGTTGGAGGGGCTGGGAAGTTTGAACTGCGGCATAGCGATAGCTGTTATCAGTATCCTCTGGGCTTTCCCCCGATACTGGCCCATGTAATGGTGGCAAGTACTGAAATACGTACGTAATTCTTCTGAGAGCTTCAGGTAGAAATGTGACAAAATGCGTTCCCGTTCTTCCTTTTGGACCACAGCTTTCCTGTGGTTTATATGGTAATCTGGTGTTCAGAGATGGAGGTGATGGAAATAATCTAATTAAAAAAAGAAAAGCTGGCAGAGTCCTGATGCGTATATATATATATATTACCATAAACTACAATATATTTAGAAATCTTGCAAAAGTTCCTAGGCTTGTATTTAAAGAAAGCAGATCTGAAATCCATTGCTTATCTTTTGTAGTATCTCCATGCTAAATAATATAGATATGTATTAGTATCTGTATGCATAAAAGCATGTGGAATCTTTTGCAAGGATTTTGACCTTAAAATAAATAAGAGGGTAAATATACTTCATGCTAGTTAGTAGGAACTAAACTAATAAAATCTCTTGCCTGTGTTAGCTGTAAAGACACAGCGACCACTTAGCTGTTAACACCAGCGTGTGAACGGTGTATGAAGTGCGAAGTAGAGAAGCAGTAAATTGATGCGTAATTCACGGAGCACTATTGCTTTCTTTGCACTTATTAATTTACAGCCTACTGCGCTGAAGAGGTATAGAGGCTTAATTCGTACCACATCACAAACTGACAGCGACATTAGAGAGAGAACTCACTTAAGGAAGCACTGTGACCTACAGTGTAATTTTCCACCGCATTTAAAATAACATGAAAAGCACTAGATTTTTAAAATTAAGTATGTGAACAAGGTTTAAATACATTAACAGAGAGCTTGGATTGCTTAAAATACCACTAGCATTACTCTCTTTCTAAACAGACTGTCTAAACCTGGCGATTCAGTGTGCTCCTAAAATTTCCTTCTACTACATCTGTTGCATTGTTCTAGAATATCTATACCGTTAGCCCCGTTTTCTTGCAAAATCCTTGACAATTAGATTCAGGAAAATGTATTCTAATGGTGAAACAGCTCATACCAGTGTATTCAGGTAATGTTAGATGCTTTTCTTAGAGATATTTATGAATCACGAAGTTTTTTGCTTTTACACAGTACCTATCCATTGCAGTCAACCTCAAGCGTAGCTTCCTGCTAAGACAAAACCTACAGATATTTTGACTTTTGGAACTTTAAATTAAAAATATTTCCTCCCCTGTTGCCATATAGCCCTACCAGCAATTCTAGACTTGTGTGCAATAATCATAGTAGTTCTGAAAAAATGCATCTACTCCCTGATTTTTCCACAAAAAAAAAAAAATTTTAAAAAATCTGGAATTCAAACTGGAGACTGGAGTTGACTAATGTATATATCTGTGGAGGTCTTTGTTACCATGTGAGAAGGGAAAGGATTAATGAAGATAATCTTGCTTTGTGTGCATACGAACACAAAGAGAAGTTACAAAATTGAAGAAGTAGTATGATTCAGTTCATCTGGGCAAATCACAGTTTACAGACATCAGTTTTGGGAATATTAGATCAGTCTGGAAAACAGAAAGACAGTTATTCCCTGGAGCTTAAGCCAAGTTCTAGTTTTGTCACTGGTACCTAGTTTAGGAATAGTATCAGAAAGAAAACCAATCATGGTATATCAAAGCTACGTTGGCATGAGTAGCGGCCTCTTTTCCCTTTAGGATCAGTGAGGATGAAGGATGGTCATTTACCAGACCAGTCTTTTCTAATGTACTGTGATTTTCTATGTTAAATTTTAAATCTGTTAGAATTGTAATACTAGCTATTGCCATTTTCTTAAAGATATAGTGAGATTTTTTTAATACATCTTGATTTTTTTAAACGTAGATTTTCAAATACCCGGGTATATGAGAAGCAGTTAGGTAGGAATTAGCATAGTTAAATGCATTCTTACTTTCCAGCAAGTTAAACAGCAAATAAAATGATCTCAGCAATTAATCATTACTTTGTAAAAGAAGGGTAGAATTGTAGGATGTAAGAGTCAAGTGTGAACGTAAGTCTGGTTTATTTTTTTCCTGCTTGCATTGAAAAATAGTAAAACATGTCACATAACTAAAACATTTGTGAGAAGGGTTTGGGTTTTTTTCCAACAAGTGTCTACAGAAGTGGACATAGTCATCCAGAAAACTCTTCCTGAACCTCCACTGCAAGCTTTTTCGGCCAACTGCCCCTTAGTTTGTTGCATGGTTCTTCTGCCGAGACCAGTGCTGGAAGCTACATGAGCGCTGAGTAAACCTGCCAATGAACTGTTCTTACAGTTAATAGATACCTTGGCCTCTGGTATCTCTGTTTAGTTAGCACATGGAATGTATCGATTATTTCTTTGACTCTAAAAGAATGTTAAATTGAATTTAAATAACAAGTTTATTGATGGCTACTCTTTCTTTAATGTCGGCACAGTAGGCTAGCGATTGGACTTAGTGGGTGTTCTGCAGAGATCTGCACTTAGAAAATACTGTGCTGGTTTGTATCTCTGATGTTTTAAAGCAGTAGTTACAGCACAGAGTTTAGAGACGATGTGTAGCGGTGACTGAGATGCTGTTCCTGTTTTTCCCATCTCCCAAATAGGCAAGGGAGAGAACAACCAGCAGGGAAGGCAGTTTGCTATGGGTAAAAAGGAAACGCAAGGATTTCAGGGGTTAGACAGCTCAGCCAAGCTTGCAGCAGTGCCACATTTCAAATGTAAACCATCTCAAATAAAATTAAAAATGGAAGTACTAATGATTATTTTTTGTACATTGGATGCTTTGTAGCTGATGAGTATATTAACTGAAAAACTATTCAGTATGCTAATAAAATTGGCAAATAATTGCATCCTACTTTTAATGAAGCTGATAGAAGGGGCAGAAAGAGTTGCAAGTTTTCCAGGCCAGAAGGCGAGAACTTATGTTAGGACAATTGTTATTTCTTTAGAAAGATATGACCCAAATATTAAAATCTATTGATTAGAAACAATACGGTAAAAAATGATGTGAAGATCTGACTAATACAGTGGAATTCTGTAATTTTAGATTTGTACAAAATCCCATGTATCCCAGATACGTGATCACCTGCGTTTGGAGGGGGCCAAGCATATGGTTTTATTTTGTACTGAGAGCTTTTGGAAATCATGGATAAAGTATTGAAAGAAAAGTCAATTTCAGATATTATTCTATATATATGAAAAAAATCCACACTTTTCTTAGAGCGTATTCATTTTTGCAGTCCTGCTTTGAAATTAGAACAGCAGGACCAAAGCCACAGAAAACATATAGGAAGTAGCATGTAAATGAATTTAATTAACTTCAAATGGCCTTTATAAACTGTGTATTTAGTTATGTTGTCACAGTAATCTACAGTTACCTTTTTTAGCTGGCTGAAGTGAGGGCAGGGTAGTTTACAATACACACTGAGACAGGAGTAGGATATAGCCTAGCAGAGCTACGTTCTAGCAGAGCGGATATGCAGATTTACTGGAGTGTCATTTGTCATCTTTCTGTGTACATAAAAATATCATTAATATTACAAAGTTGAGCACTCAAGAATAAAGAATGCCAGCTTTAGTTTGACACACTTGTACATAAAAGTTGACATAGCTTTTTAATTATGCCATCAAATGCTCTTATTTCTCACTGTGCTTTGAGACTGAATTGCTGTTGTGCATTTAAAGAGACTCTAGTCAGTAGGACTGCTGCTCCATGTGTTGAAATGAGAAGTTGTGTGCATCATCTGGAATGTTAAAGGAAAAGAAAGGAATGTCTCATGATTAAACCAACTGGGAGTACCGCTTTAAAATCCGGGTCTTATATACGCTTCATTCATAAGGTTGCTATGTCATGGTAGCAAGTATCTTCAGGCAAGATTTGTGCAAGTTCTTGCTGATACTGTGGTCCTCATTTCTGGTATAGCTGGGTTCAGCTCTTTCAGCTCTTCTTTCAACTGCAGCTATGGCCCAGGGGAGCTTGAACTGAGCAAACAGAATTCCAGGTACTCAAGACTGACTACATTTTTTTTTTCTCTTGGGACTGAGTGTTGTATCAAATTAACATTCTTTTGGTTCTGTTTCTAATATTTAGACTTCAGTCCTTATTGGGGGAAAAAAAAAATCTTTAAAATATCAGTGCGAAAGAGTATGTTCCATGTCGGGAACATGTGTACGTTAAACAGCTTTAGACCAAATCTAGAACACTGGAGCCAGACTGTTCACAGGTTTAAAAGGATGATGAAAGCTGTATCGGTAATTAAAAAAGAAGGAAAAGATGATTCAAGAATGGTTGCTGCTCTCATCAGAAAGCAGTTTCAGAAGCAAAGGTTTAGAACATATCAATACATCATGCAGAGAAAATGCTGGATCCTACCTAGCTAGACTAACAAAGGAAGGTATGATCATGACAAAGAACCAGAATCTGTTACCACAGTTGATAGAAGGAGTGGCTTTATTAAGTGTTCTAGCAAATTTCAAATTTGATGTTGAATTCTCCATCTCCTTGTTTCTTCAAACGGAGATTGGATGTCTGTCTTTGATTTGTGCTGTAGTCAGGCGTAAGTGATTATGTACAGCCCGGGGGTAACAACGGGGTTTCTAATTTTAGGATATGGAACCTAGATTTAAAGACTGACTATATGAAAAGACTTCATTCTACCAGTTCTTTTTCTGTCTTCATTGTTGTGGAAAGACACGTCGAAGTAGCAAATCTTGCATTTAGCACTGAAGGTGTGGGATTCCAGAATCTGGCAGTATTTACTGGTAGAGTTTCTAAAGCTGAGGGTTTCAACTCTCCTGCAGAGAGCAACTATCAAGAGAAATCTTGATTTCTTAGAAACTGATGTACAGGTTTTCACAATAAATATTTAGAATTAGCACACTACCCCCTGGGTAGCAATATGGTAATAGAAAACACGAGTAGTGTGTTTGCTTCAGCTGCTCTGTTTGAAAGCAATCCATTGCAATCCCACTGGGCCAGATGAAGCTCTTAAAAATGTTAATTTTTCTGTGTACAGTAAGTAGCAGCAAAGCCCTGCAAATCTACATAGACTTGAGAGCTGAATTCATAAATTTTATTTATATTTGGGACTTGGCCACATTTTAAGTTGTTCTATACTGGGAGAATCTCAAGTCATTGTCAAATTTTACCACTAATCACTGGGTGTACAACAAAAAAGAATCCATCCTTTCAAAAAAAATTAAGAATGTTTAAGAGGACTGAAGAATTAAGAATTAAGAATTTTCAGAAGACTGAAAAGAAAGATTACTTGTTTGATATGAAAATGTTTTAAAGAGTTTGCAGCTCCAATTTGTTTGAAAAATTTGGATATTATTTCTGAAACTTTTACTTCTCAGGAAGGATAATAGCAACTTCCCGTTTGTTCAAAGTAAAATACATAGAACAGGAGCATTTTTCCATTATTTGGAAGTCTTTATACAGCTTACTTGCACTTTTTGTCCTGGGCTTTTCTTAGTAAGAACCTGGTATATGAAGCGTTACATCCGTTGATACAAATCTGGAGAAGTTTTCTCCTATCATTATTCTAGAATTATGACTGATTTTATTAACAAACCAAACCACCTGTATTCTTTAAATGTCTCTGATGTAGAACTGATGTACACTTTTGTTAAGATATCATGATCTGATGAATTCAGGCAACAGATAGGACATTCATAATTAGAAACAAGACATTTCCATTCTAATAATCCACTGTGACCTGTGTAAAATAACCCATAAAAATTCTCCATCTGAAGAAGAGCATATTTTTCGGGAAAAAAGTTACATCTATCCCTGATATAGCATTCTGCAGCCCTTCGGAGTCTTTTGTAATCTATTCCAATAGTTAATTATCCTTATTGTTAAAAACAAGCGTCTTATTTCCAAGCTTGCGTATGGCTAGCTTCAGGTACCAGCCATAACGTGCTGTTCTGTCTTTGTCTACAAGACTGAAGACCTGTTACCAGATTCCAAGTCCCAGCACGTGCTTAGAAACTGTTACCAAGTAATCCCACGACTTCCTCTTTGATACCATGAAGTGATCCATTTTTTTGAGTTTTTCACAAAATTATATCTGAGTTTTTAATTATTCTGGTTTGTGGTTTTTTTAAAAAAATCCTCTGCAATTTGCGTTGTCTTCTTGGTTGCAAACTAAAATTGTGAAATAGGAAAGAGCATTCAGTAGCAGACATTTGCTTGTTACATCCTTACCACCGTAACACGAGCTCGCGTTAAGCAGGTTACCCGTTGGTCCCCATGTCGCTTGGTGCAGTGTTTACTTTTGTTTGTTTGTTTTGTAATGTAGACATGTCCTGGGAGAGAGCTCAAGAATTTTGTTTGGATGGAAACCGATTCATGTAACATAGAGAAAAATCATAGATACGATATGAGTTTGTGTTTTCTATGATTTTATCGAGTTACAACTGGCTAATCTTTCCTCCCGCCAAGCCAGAGCACTGAGTGCCACAACGTCTCTTGTGATCAGACTTTGTCAGGAATTCTAACAAAAACTGTAGATGAGCTATGCCCAATGAATCCGCTGAAAACTTGTCCCCTTCGAGACAGGCAGCAGAGGCTTCCAGTCAACTGAAGCAAAGGAACCCCCTACCTTGAGATACACTCTTGTAAACCACCCTTTTTGAAGGGTACCTTCATGAGAATCAAGAGCAAATGCCTCTTTTTCCTTTTCTGGGATGGATTTTAACGTTTTTGTTCTGGCAGTCTTATTGCCTGCACTTTACCATTTACCCATAAAAAGCAAGTCCAGCTGTCCTTCAGGGCATTTAAAGGGCCTGGGATGACTGAAAAATTAAGGTACATAGATAAAGAGCAGATCTTTGCAGAATCCACACAGAAAACCCAAGAACCTTTTCCAGAACATGAGTTTGTAGCCAAAAGAGAGGTAGAAAAGTACACAATGGCATGGAGTTTCCTGGCCTCAGTGTTAAACAAAGGCAATCTGTGTTCAATGAGCTTTCCCTGAGACATTCGAGATCTAGCAGGAATTTGGCCAATTTTGTGGCTAGGGAGCAGTAAATTTGTTTTAAAACTTAAAAATTTTTTTTAGAAAAAAAATTTGTTTACTGAGCAAGTTGGGTACATACCTATCTATCCATCTATCTATCTACACATCATGTGTATATCTCTATATATATAGATATATATAGCCACACACACATATATACAGGTGGGTGGATAGTGATTTCTGTGCTATGATACGCACACACAGAGCCCCCCCGCCTCACACCAGCTGGTTGGCACATGAGGTCTGCTGGACCGAGGAGGACAGGACCCTGACACCAGCTCACCTCACCCTAACCCTAACCCTAACCAGGCTGCTGGTGGCTTAGCTTCTCGGTGTTCCACCTTGTGCTCAGTTTTCTACACCTTGTATTTGATGTCTGTGTATGTTTGTCACAAATGAGTGGTTTTAAGGTTGCTCAAAGAATCAACATCAAAGGTATTAGCACAAATGGTTTTAATATGAATTAATAGAAAGAGAACTTAACAGAGTTCGATGGCAAGGTTCACTGTATTGCTTACTACATGAAAGAAGGGTACAGAGGAACAGGGGAAAAAGTCAAAATTGAGCTAGAGTGGTATACACCAGAGACTGGAGATAAAAGGGGAAGGGATAAGGCAGACCCTCGCATTAAGTCAGGAGGTAGCAGTAGGATTTAGCAGCACTTTTTGTTTAGCAGTACTTAATCGCTAACTAATTCAACGTCTATGAAGTACTATGGTTGTAACAGTGACTTAAGTTGTTACAGGG
>NW_009629827.1:0-211 GCF_000690535.1 Cariama cristata
GGCGTCAGCCTGGTGCTGTGCCCGGGCTGGTGCCACAGGCCAGGAGACAGGTACGGCGTCGGGCTGCTTATTTCCTGCTGGGCAGCTGCTGCGCTTCTCTCCTGTCCCGCAGCCCCTGCCTGCCCTTGGGACTCCGCTCCCGCCTCCCCGCAAGCTCTCGGTAACCTGCGGCAGCACTGGGGCCTCTGGTAGGCCCCTGGCCAGGACCCTG
>NW_009629828.1:0-397 GCF_000690535.1 Cariama cristata
CGCACCCCGCCGCTTCTGCGCTGGCCCGCTGCCACCGTCCTTGGGGTCTGCCTTGTGTCTGTGTGTAGAAACCTCTTCTGCTTTGTGCTCTCTTTGTCCGTTCAGGTTTAGCTGTGGATATGAGCGTGGTGAATCCCGCGTGCTTCTGTGGGTGAAAGATACGGCTCACGTACACACTCTTGCTTTTCATTGTCTAAACAATAGGGAAGAAAAGCCTTTCTTTTCCGTCGGTTCTGTCTTAAATGTATTGACGGTGGTTTGTTTAGCTTTCTTGTAAAGAGAGACGGGTCCGGTCTGTGGTGGGGGGCCAGGTGACAAAGTTAGGCGGGTAATTCTGCTGTGTGTACAGAAAAGGGTCGTGCATTCATTTCACACACGTGAATGTTTCTTTGTTTTC
>NW_009629828.1:428-9788 GCF_000690535.1 Cariama cristata
CTACAGTTCTCTACATCCAGCGATTTCCTTCGTTCTCCAGAGTTAAGGCCCCCTCAAGGAGTACCAGTCAGTGCGGAGTTATTCTCTAGTAGAAAAAGAGCTTCAGGACATTTAGTCCAGAATAGTATTGGTTTTAGCTCTGAGCATTCTTCTGTTTGTGCTGGTAAGTATTAACGCAGAAGAGTGTTTGATCTGCCGTTTACAAAAGAGATTTAGAAGAACCTGAGCGTAAATTTGTAGCTTCATGAACATGATTTATCGTTTGTTGATTCTTCGTTTTGTTATTTATTTTCACTTCCTACAAAGAATTGAGTACTAGGCACAGGGCTACGCCTCCAGCTGAAGCATTTGGCAGCAGTCCCATCCGTGCTCCTGGAGGAGTGTACGCCGTCTGAAAACTTCGACCGCTGTTTTCCAGTCCTGCTGTACACACACAGATTTTCACTAGTTTAGATAGATCCAAGAGAATTTGTAGATCAGCTTTTTTTGCAGGCAGCAAGACCGAAAAGAAATCATGCGGTTACGTGCACAGATGTATTGGGCAAAAGGACGGGGGACATCCCTGAGATACAGGGCTTTCCGCTGCTTTTGCAGGGTGAGGAAGAAGAAGTACCACGTAGATCAGCAACAGAGTAATTCAGCCACCGTTCTTTCACACTGTAAAATACAATCTGAAGTGCAGATAAAGCAGTAAATTAAGAGGAGACACAGAATTTTACTGACTTTTGAGCAGGAATACGTTGTTGGCTAGAATAGCAGTTATTGCTGTGAAAGGTATTGCTGTCAAGAGGTAGCTGATAGTGGTGGCAGGGTATGAAATACCAAACTGTAAAGCAGGCAACGTGTTGGGAAGGTCGTATTTATGTACGGTAGGCTCTTCAGCAGAGCAGATCAGGACATCTCTATTGTAGACTTGCATATTTTCTATTTTTGCTTTGCGTAAACAACTAGGGTGGAAAGAGGGAGCTCAAAGATTATTTTAAAGGATGAAAAATAGAATTTTTTGAAAACTAGGTCTGCAGAAGACTGTAGGTATAGTGCTCCGCTTACTTTACACTAGCAATGTAGACTCAGTGATTTGTATTTTACTAGCCAAAAGGCATGTGAAAACACTGGGCAAGACCAGGCCTGATTTATTCCCTTCCCTTGGCGGTAGGTTATATTCTCAGCGTTTTCTGAGGAGCGCTGACGTGCCCGGCATGCCAATTTACTCACTGTTGTGCTATGAGTGACATCCCTCTAAAGAAACTCGCTGTGTTTTGGGGTTTTAAGGTGTTGTCTTCCCTTTATTGTCATATATTCAGAGAGGGGCTTGTTCGGGGTTTTTCTTTTGACCCCCTACAATTCTCAGTTGGAAAAATGCCCTGGAAGAAGAGCCAGCCATTTTTCCGGTTTGTGCCTATGAACAGCATTATGAGGTTGCTTAGAAACTCTTGAGTTAAATACTTTGAAAGTAATTATATTTTACACTGGATGTTAGACAAACTAGCGTCTTAATTCACTATGAAATATTATTGTGTATCTTTTGTTGAATACGATAAGTATTTATGTAGTAATTCGTGTTTTTCTTTTGAAAGGTGCTATGGGCTCTCATCAGCCGGAAATTTCAGGGAAATGTGGAACATTTGGATACACACAGACGCGTGGGAGGAGTGATAGCGTGGATTCTGATGTACAATTTTTAGGACTAGATAACTGTCAGCAAGACAAAGGTATTTGGATTCTAACTGTATCGTAAGTCAGCGTATGTTACTTGGGACATGTCTTTTTATTTCTGTGCTGCCGTAAGAAATAGAAACTATTCCTAAAACGTCGTTCCGTCCCTGTGCAAACGTATTTGCGCCTCCCTCCTGTGTAGTGCTTTTCATTTGTGGTTCGTTCTTTGCAACCTGCACCTTTGGTATCTGACTGTATCAATGTGCTGTATAAAAAGTGGTGCTGTAACAGAACCAGAAGGTTTTTTTGAAAAATTGATTTTGAGAGTTCTGATAATGTTATAGGTCAGATCGGTCCAGCCTGCTTGCCAGGTGTGAGCCTTGCCCTCCGAGAGGTCCCCCGAGGGACCTCTTTTAGTCCCCGGGGAGGTGGGGAGGGCAGCCGGGGGCAGGGGGAGGCACAGGCCTGCTGAGCACACCCGCGGGGTGCAAGTGACCTCGGCCTGCTGCAGAGACCATGTGTTGGTGCCGTAAAGCTCTTAATATTCCTGTCGTTGCTTTAATTTGTGGTGGTCTCTGTACAGCTTTTACTAGCCAGATAACCAGGGCGCTGCCATGTCAGGCGGTGTTTGCTGCTAGCTTCAAAAGTGAGGCTAGGGACTGGGCTGCGTGCACCTTAACCCTCGAGCTGGAGGCTGAGATAAGTCGGGACCTGTAACACACAGAAACTTGTCTGCTCTGTTCGTCAGAAGAAAGAATAATCAAAATGCCAGATGTACACTTAGTGAAGGAATAAACTTACTATCTGGAGGAATAGATAGTAATGATACCAAATCTGTGGACAGAGCTGCTTTGAGTGGTCCAGATGTGTTGGACAAGGGATAGAGCTGACAGCCTCCTTGGAAGATACGTAGGAACTTTGTTTACCTCTAGCCCTTTATGGGCGCTAGCTTCGGTGTTTTTCTCATGCCTATGGGAAGAAAGGAGAAATTTCCTTTGTTTGTTGTCTCTCTAACTACAAAGGCAATGTTCTCTTCTCTTAGCCTCGGTCTTCAAAAGACTGTCAGGTACTTTGCCCACACTTGCTGATTTATTTCTCTGCAAACAGCTTTGGTGCCAGATCCAATTGTTACTTGGGCTTTTCTCCAGTAGCACAACCCCCAGCTGACTTGGTTGTCTCAGTTTTGCTGGCCCGGGATACCTGGGAAGCTCCGGGATGCTGCAGCCTTGGGAAGCAACAGGAGCAGAAGACAGAGACCTTGGAGCGATCTGATTTGTAAAGGGATTTTTTATGCTATAACTAGAGGCACAACTGAATGGTTTTCTTTGGAGTGACGTGGGCGAATAATAGGTTCTCTGAGCCTGCCTCACGTTGTCACTTGTTCTCGCTCCCGGGCTCTGCTTTCCCATTCTCCCCCTTGTGCCAGTGGAATTGTTTGTGGGGCTGTGCTTTCAGCGCGATCGCTGAGGTGGCCCAACGTACCATGATCCTTCCAGAGGCTGTCAGGAACTTTGTTAAAACTTGTCCTCTTTTGCACTCATGGTTAAAAGCTTGAGTGCGTACAGGGAACGTGCGTCTGCTTGTCATGGGAAACAATTAAAACAGTCTAGTTCCAAATCTACACTTAGCTTTCCATTTTTGACCTACTGGTTTCTCAGAAAAAATAATTTTCGGGGTTTTGTTTGGTTTTTTTAAAAGGAAGTAGAATTTCTAACATTTGTGCTTTACTTGTACTCTTGTATCACTGAGTCTTGAGAGTGGTGTTTGCAAATTTTATGCTGTGCAGGCTTGGAATACGGAGCAGCAAGTAACAGAACCATATTCAATCTAATTGCTTCATTCGTTTTGTTAAATATAGTTCTTCAAAACACGACTACGAAATAGCTGAGGCTTAAATTTATTTGATCAAATGCAGAAAAAGGAAATTGGTATTTTGAGGGACAATGCAATTTGCAAAATGAAGATAGCCGATTTGTCTGTTTGCTTGGGTAAAATGCTGACCTTCAGTTTTTGACTGTCTAGATGGGGTATTATTTCCTTATAAATTACTATTAGAAGAGCTGTCCAAGAGGCTAACTACCACAAATACTATTCTCTTTTCTTTGCTCAGTTTGTGCCAGCCTGAATTTTTCCGGCGAGACCCAGAGAAGTGTTTGCAATCAAGCAGCGCATACCATACCCTTCCAAGGTCCTAATGCAAGCCAGGGTGCCTTCGTTCTGCTGTCTGACCCTCTGCCATCACCCAGGAACAGCCCAAAGCACGTCTCCTCTCCAGCTGACTCTCCGAAGGAGTCACAAGATAAGACCATGCACTTCTCAAACTCCTGGCCTCTTAAAAGCTTTGAAGGACTGCCTAAGCCTAGTTCGCAGAAGCAGCTTCTCAGTCAAAAGTCAGGAGACAATACAGGTAGGAATGCTGTCAATATAATGAAAACCAATTTCAGGTTTGCATTTTGATTGACTTCAAGCAGTGGTCAGAAAACCTACAGTGACGGGTAAGCGGGGAGATATGCAATGCCCCAGTTGCAGTTAGAAATGTGTGTGGTTTATAGCTTCACTAGCCTGGTCACGTCGCTGGAGGCTTCTTTCTAAAAGTGAAGTTTTTGTATTTTGTCATAACACGTAATATGCTACGGCTCTGCTTTTCTTATCAGTAATGTATCAGGGAAAAGTTTTTCTTCGAACTGAAATAAAAGCCAACACTAAAAATCCAGCACTTTTAGAGAAAGCCAAGACAGAAATACCTGTGACTTTTAATACTGTAGTTCGTACATGTGCAAAAAAAGATTAGTCATTCAGTTTTGCCTTTTTGCCTCTTGATTTGCATTTGGAAATTCCCCAGTCTCAGAATAGCTCTTCAAAACCTGGTTACAAACAGCTACGTGTCTCCTGAGTAGAAGCTGTGCTGGTTTCATTCCAGTTTACGCTGACAGCTGATGGCAGTCTGCTGTTTATAGTCTGATTTCCTGTCTGAAGACCTCATGTACACCTTGGTTAACCTGAAATGGTTTGAAGCTTATTTAATTACAGTTGCTTAAACAATTTAGCTAATTTCTTTTGAATACTTACTAAAGACAATCTTATTTCAGGTTAAAAATAGCTTTACTATCTGTTTAGCTGAAATTGATTCCTAATCACTCATCAGGCATACCTTCTCTAAGCAAAGTAACAGTTTCCCCATAAAATTTTGGACTGATATAAAGAAATCTGTTTTAAATTTCATCTTTGTTGATACCCATGTTTTTATGCCTATGTAGAAACTTCTAAATTAACGCTTTGGAAGTCACCTGTCCCTGGAATGCATGTGACTTTATCTTGCAGCTGTGTGTTCCTCACTTGCTGATTTTCTGTGTATTGTCCATATACATTTAATGTTTTTTCTGTTTCTTTGGAGTAACTTTATTGTTGTTAGAGCAGCTTACGGGAGAGTTTGCTAGGGCGCTGCCAAACCTCTGACCAAGGAGCTTCCTAAATCCTGTCTGAATACTCTTAAAGCGTCGGTTTCTTACCTTGTTAGGGGACAGGCCTTTCGTCAGACTCGGTACAACTGGTTTTATGTTCTTACCGGTGTTACTCAAATTTGCTCATACTCAGCCAAACAAAATGTCCTTGAAACGTATTCATAATAGTAAATAAAATTGCATGCTTCAGTATGTTTTTTTAACACGCACCTCATTGTAAAAAGGAGTTTTCTGGTGTGATATCGAACTGAGAGATGAAGTTTATCCTGATGAGTGCTGTGCTCCTGCCACCCCTCCAAAGGACGGATGTCTGCTTGTGTCTTCTGCAGGGGAGAATTTGCAGGAGAAACGTTGTCCTCCGCTGCTGACACCCACCCTGGTGAGACGCCCATCCTCCCGCAGGGGCCTGAACGGGACCAGACCTGTCCCCTCCATACCCCGCCTTGCCAGCCTGCTGCCCGATAAGATGGAGTTAAATGTGACAAAGTGGAGACACGACGAGTGTGAGGACCTGTGGCGGAATGAAGTGGATAGGAAGCTTGCAGCTGATCTTTCAGAGGTCGATGTTGACGGCGAGGAAGTGGACCGAGAAGAGGTTGGTTTAAATATGACATAACGCACTTTTAACAGTTGCTTTATTGTAAGCTTTTTTTTCTAAACAAGAGCCAGAAAATAACATTTCTGACTCAAATTTGGTGGCGCTGTCATCAGTACAGCAGATTTCAATGAGATGCAACTGGGAGTCTGATAGAAACCAAGTAAAGCAATAAGAACTGATGTTGAAGCACCCTTCCTGTGTTTGTTCCAGACATCTTACTTGCCCTTGTTTTTCGCAGAGTTCCAGTTGTAATGTTTTCAGTTCTTGTAGTGCCAGGGAGGAACTGCAGGCCTTTATACAGCTTCTGCTCTCATTATCTTGACTTCAGGTTAAATTTCACGTCGGATTTAAGTAATAATCCTTTCTTTATTTATAACAGAGGGCCCAAAATAATCAATAACTTTCTTGATGAAGGGTTCATTTGACTCAGCCCAGGAGCTTCCTCAGCCTCCCAGCTTTGCTGAAGCGGGCTGTCCCCAACACCCACGCAACGTGTCCCAGCTCTCTCAGAAGTCAGTTGTTTTTTCATGGAGTAAAATGAGAAGAACTGGTGAAGTTGGATGAGTGTGACGTCACTTGCAGCTCTTTGATATGACACAGACACATTTGTCATTAGACCTGGCAGGTCAGCATCCCTGCTGTATGTGGAAATCCACTAGTGAGAATTTAGACAAATTATCTGCATTCAGCAGCCAGTGTTTGGAGCGTGCCACTCAACCTGTGACTTAGAAAATATTTCAATTATTTAATACCTTTGAAAATATAGACCTTCTGTGACCCCTGAGACTTGGCGAACAGACTTACTGCGGCATCTCCCTTTACTGTTCCATGAAATGCTTTGCGGCCACTGTAGCTGTGTATCCTGCACGGCTGTTTCTCAGTCGCACGGGTTGTTCAGTGAGATCCCCTGTGTAGGGGGGGCCTGCGTATGCTGACCCCTGCCACTGTGCCCAGTACGTGCCAAAGGATCCTGTTGCCCATTCTGTTACTCCAGTCTCTGTGATGTTTGAGAAATACCAAATAGCTGCACCAGTCTAGGAGACAGAAAAATACTGCAGATGCATGCTGGATTATTTCCGGGGGTGGTGGGGAGGTAGAACTGTATCTGCAGTATCCTCATCAGTACAAATCGAAACCATTGCAACGTTGATTACTTGAGAAGCGTAGGTATCGCCTGTGATCGGATTCTGTATGATCTTCCCCGCCTGATCCCATGCAACACGTCCTTATTTCTGTCCCTGTGGATCGAGAGCAGTTGCAGTAGAACTTCCTGGCTTTGCCTTCCTGTCTTTGTCTTCCATGCTGTAGTCACTACTGAGAGTAACTCGAGGTGGTACAGAGACAGAGGAAGAATTTTTTTTATGTCAGATCTGTTCAGCAAAAAGAGGAGAGAATATGCAGTAGCATGAAGCTCTGGTCATAGATTTTCCTGCTTATTTGAGTAGGAGCTCTGCTTGCTAGGCACAGTTTTCAGGATTCACTTCTGCATATTTTGCAGCTTTGTGCAGTTCTGTTGTGAAAAGCCTGAGGTCCCAGTTGTGTGTACTAGCAGCCATCAAACGCTTCCTTTAGTCTATTGAAAAAGATAAGAGCAGCTGATATATTGTTGCAGGAATCTGTACTTGTGTTTTGCAGAATGCAGCTAGGATACAGTGTCGCTGCGAATTTGCATTTCCTCGCAGGATACTTATTGTGGTGAAGTAAACGATGAAAGGGATCGTTATAATACTGCTTAACCTATGTAAATGGTCAGTCACGTTGCCCAACAGGGCCATGCGCACTGAGCTCCCATGAATTGAACGGAACACTCGGAAACGTACTTTCTTTTGCTTAAAAAAGCTTTTTTCCTATGCAGTGAATAAAACTTGTCATTTTGTTTTCAATCCTGTTTAGATGCGGAATTCACTTAGATCTATACGAAAAATTGCAGCTAAGAAAAGGGCAAAGCTAAGCAGCAAGATTTCCGTTCTTGAAGGTCCCGATTCTGCTGTTAAACTTGATCTGTCTGTGGACTCTCCCTCCCACGCTTCCTCCCCGAGTGCGGGCTCCTACGGGGAAAGCGGAATTTACAACCAGGAGGCTCTGACTTCACCTGTGTCCACAGTCCCCCGGAGAAGGAGAATAATGTGAGTAAAACTCGTATGTGAACTCTGCTTTGGAATTCTCATTCTCACACGCAGTCTCTACTGGTGTTAGTTAAATATTAAAGGGGGTGAAATCCATTTTTTTTTTTTTATATAAGGTTGCTTGGCTTAATAGCTTGATTTTTACATGTGAATTATTTTCCTATCTAAAAATGCATTGCTCTATACAATAGCTGCTTCATTATATTATTCTAGTTTGTGCTGGCGGTGAATTTGAAAGACTTGCCCGGTGCAGCCATAGTAACACAGTGCGGTGAAGTACTGCCAGTGGTAGTCAATATTTTATTAAGACTTTAGCCTGCCATAGAAGGTAGGTGAACCATAGCCTAAACAAATGAGTAAGAGGGAGAATGAGTTAAGAGGAAGGATAAGGTTTGCTTATTATAGCCTGGAAATTGAAGAAGGAATGGGTTGGATTTTTTGCTATAAGAGGAAGACAATGCAGCTGTTTTTTGTTATTGCAATTGCGAACTGTTTTCATTTTATTACTGACAGACTATTGTTAATTTAAAATGCCTTCACAGAGCTCTTCTCCAAAGAAATTGTGTGATGACACATGCTACTCTGATTGTAAAGAGCAATGACCCAGTTGGTTATGAGCAGCATAAACCATTTTATTTTTTAATAAAGACGTTTTTGAGGAATTGGCAAATTTGGCAGTACAGAATTTCCTTTTCTGCTCTCAGAGCCCACAGTAAAGCTGCTTGTAGCTCTGATCCGAAGGTATCTTTTATTTTTGTGTGTGCTAAATGAATCTTTATATAAGTGGCATACAACTGTATTAACAGAATAGGCAGGAGAAGAGGGACTGTACAAAAGAAAGGTTTTTGAGACAGGAGGAGACTGGAAGGATTCAGAAACAGAGGGTTTTCACAGTTGGGCAGTCTCAGAACTAATTGATATGTACGTATCTTCCCTATATACGTTACTGCTGAATCACAGTTTTAAAAGTAATCTCTAAAATAACACATTAAAATACTAGAATAGCTAAAAAGTCAAGAATATAAGCTTCTGTGTAGAATGTTCTTCCAGGCAAGGTTTTGACTAAGGACACATTCTAGACACCATGCCATTTCCATCAGTCAGTGACACATAAGCTTAATGGGTTACAGGATTCACAGATACAGGAATTCTGTGAGGGGACATCTGGCAGTCAGACTGAGTTTGTAGGGGTGACAAAATATATCCCAGAAGACGCAGAAAGCCTTGCAATGTTCATAAAAAGAGCAGAGAGCTCAGTCCAGGTGCTGGTTTGCGAGCACTGGAAATCAGCATTGCCTGTTCAACAAAATCTGGGTAGTTGGGCAAGAAGAATGTAGGCTTTTTCTGTTTATTTACTTTCAGAAGGAGTGGTTTATCTACTGATAAACTACCGTGAGAAATGGGAGCTTGATAGGGATATTGGTGAAGTTTCTGAAGCGTGGACTTTCCTCAGGATCTTAAAAGCAAGTCTTGTAGTTGTGTGTATTTCAGTCCTAGCAGAAAGTGGACCAGCTCCTCT